>NC_057806.1:193203078-193342129 GCF_018294505.1 Triticum aestivum
CAAGTGCCGGTAGTATGCGAGTATCCCGATGTTTTTCCTGATGAGCTACCAGGAATGCCTCCTGACCGAGACATTGAGTTCATCATCGAGCTCATACCCGGAGCAGGACCCATCTATAAGAAGCCTTATAGGATGGGATCGGAGGAGTTAGCAGAATTGAAGAAGCAGTTGGAAGAGCAGTTGAGGAAGGGATTTATCCGCCCTAGTGCCTCCCCTTGGGGATCACCTGTTCTGTTTGTGGCAAAGAAGGACGGTACCATCCGCTTATGCATTGACTACCGCTCCCTCAACGAGGTTACAATCAAGAACAAGTACCCACTTCCCAAGATTGAAGATCTGTTTGATCAACTCAATGGGGCCAAGGTGTTCTCCAAGATCGACCTCAGATCTGGGTACTACCAACTGAAGATCAGACCCCAAGATATTCCGAAGACGGCATTCGTAACCAGATATGGCCTGTATGAATGCACGGTCATGTCCTTTGGGTTGACCAATGCCCCAGCTTACTTCATGTATCTCATGAATAAGGTCTTCATGGAATATTTGGACAAGTTCGTCGTCGTCTTCATTGATGACATTCTTGTCTTCTCGAAGTCGGAAGAAGAGCACGAGCAACACTTGAGGATGGTCCTAGACAAGCTTCGAGAGCACCAACTGTATGCCAAGTTCAGCAAGTGTGAATTCTGGCTGCGTGAAGTTGGATTTCTGGGACATGTTCTAACAGAAGAGGGATTGTCAGTCGACCCTGCCAAGATAGAAGCCGTGACTGAATGGCAATCCCCGAGCAATGTGAAGGAAGTCAGAAGCTTCCTCGGACTCGCGGGATATTACCGCAAGTTCGTTGAAGGATTCTCAAGCATTGCCCGACCCATGACTCAGCTCTTGAAGAAGGACAAGAAGTTCGAATGGACGCCGAAGTGCGAAGAAAGCTTCCAGGAGCTGAAGAAGAGGCTAACCACCGCTCCAGTTCTGGCCACACCAGATATACACAAGGAGTTTGTGATATATTGTGATGCGTCAAGAATCGGACTGGGAGGTGTTCTGATGCAAGAAGGCAGAGTCGTGGCCTACCTTTCAAGGCAGCTACGACCTCACGAAGAGAACTACGCTACTCATGACCTTGAGCTAGCAGCAGTGGTTCATGCCCTGAAGACTTGGCGACATTACCTCTTGGGGAAGCGATGTGAGGTATACACGGATCACAAAAGTCTGAAGTATATTTTCACTCAGAGGGAATTGAACATGAGGCAGAGAAGATGGCTGGAGTTGATAAAGGATTATGACCTCAGTGTTCAATACCACCCTGGAAAGGCTAATGTGGTAGCAGACGCGTTGAGCAGGAAGGCTTGCTCCTTGAATGCTATGCTAAAGCACAAGCTACCCGCCTTGTATGAAGAACTTGAAAGCTTCGGGTTGGAACTGGTTGCACCAGGATTCTTGGCCAGCCTCGAAGTTAAGCCTACCTTGATGGATGATATCAAGAAAGCTCAGAAGGGGCATGAGAGTATTGAAGGCATCAAGAGGAAGATCAAGGCAGGCAAAGCCTCAGGATTCTCAGAAGATGAGGAAGGAATTGTGTGGTTTGGGAATCGCATCTGCGTGCCCAACAAGGTTGAGCTCAAGAACCTGATCTTGCAAGAAGCTCATGACAGCCCATATTCCATCCACCCTGGAGGCACCAAGATGTATCAAGACCTGAAGGAAAGATTTTGGTGGCACGGGATGAAAAGGGAGATTGCCACCTATGTTGCAAAATGCGACGTATGCCAGAGAGTCAAAGCTGAGCATCAGCGACCCGCTGGATTGTTGCAACCCCTTAAGGTGCCTGAATGGAAGTGGGACAGAGTCGGGATGGACTTCATCACCGGTTTACCCAGGTCAAGCAAGGGACATGACTCAATATGGGTCATCGTTGACCATTTGACCAAGGTGGCCCACTTCATTCCTGTCAAGACGACCTACAAGGGGAACCAGTTAGCCAGTCTCTACATCAACCGAATCGTGAGCCTTCATGGTGTTCCCAAGGAGATTGTGTCAGATCGAGGAACCCAGTTCACCTCAAGGTTTTGGAAGAAATTCCAGGAGGCTATGGGGACCAAGTTGTCCTTCAGCACTGCTTTCCACCCACAGACCGGAGGTCAGACCGAGCGAGTGAATCAAATACTCGAAGACATGCTCCGAGCCTGTGTCTTAGCTTATGGAGCTAAGTGGGAAGATTGCCTCCCTTTCGCCGAGTTCTCTTACAACAACAGTTATCAGGCCAGCCTTCAGATGGCACCATTTGAAGTGTTATACGGGCGGAAGTGCCGTACACCTCTCAACTGGTCGGAGACCGGAGAAGGACTTGTCTTTGGGCCTGATATCCTTCGTGAAGCAGAAGAGCAAGTCCAGCTTGTCAGAGAGCGTCTGAAGTCTGCCAAGTCAAGGCAGAAGAGCTATGCGGACTCACGTCGCAGAGACATAAACTTCCGAGTTGGAGACCATGTCTATCTCCGGGTCACCCCTCTCAAAGGAGCCCAGCGCTTTCATGTCAGGGGAAAGCTCGCTCCGAGATACATTGGGCCCTTCAAGATCACTGAGCGACGAGGAGAAGTGGCTTACCAGTTGGAACTTCCACCTGAACTTTCTGATGTGCACAACGTGTTCCACGTGTCACAACTCCGGAAGTGTCTCCAAGTTCCAGACAAGCCCGACCTCTACAAGGACGTCAATCATCAAGCCATTGATCTTCAACCTGATTTGACTTATCGTGAGCGGCCCATCTGCATTCTGGATGAGGCTGAACGACGCACTCGAAGCCGCACCATCAAGTACTTCAAGGTCCAATGGAGCAACCACACTGAAGCAGAAGCAACTTGGGAGCGTGAAGACTACCTTAGATCCGAATTTCCGTATCTCTTTTAAGCCTAGTTTAGGAATCTCGGGGACGAGATTCTTGTAAGGGGGGTAGGTCTGTCACACCCTGCATTTTGTAACATTTCATTTTCATTATTAAAGCATGAAAGTTTGGACCAACAAAAACTTTTTTTTTGCATTATTTGGCTTTTATTTGGAGTTGGTTTCCTCTCTGTGTTTCTTTCAAGTGCTTCTTGAAGTCAACTACTCTACCCTCTAAATTCCATCTCCTTACCCCAAGCTCCTGACCAATGACCATGCCAGGTGAATAGTGCTATATAGAATTTTCTTACAAAAATAATTTGGCCAGAAAGTATTTTCTAAAATTAGTTTTCCAAAAACCCCTGAATTGAGGTTTGCACTGCAAGTACTTGATTAAGGGCAGTAAAAATCATTCCAAAAATATATTTGACTCCTATTAGATATAGGATGCCCAGGAACCACAAACCTATAATTTTAAAAATTGTTTTACTATTTTATTTAAAGGCTTTTTCTTAAGGCCAGAAATGGTCTTTAATAGGGAAAAATTATTTTATTGTTTTAAAAATATTTGACAAAATTTATGGAAACTCATAGGACATATATTGTCCATATATAAGAGTTTCAACACCTGGTCATGTTCAAAATATTGGTCAAATCCCTCTAAAACCCTTCCTGGATATTTCAAGCTTTTGAAATATTTACAAAGGAAATATTCTCCAAAAATTCCAGGAAAATTCTATCATGTCACATATGACATATTAGATGATCTTGCCAAGCCTCAGGACTTGGAGAACATGATAACACCATCAAAACCCCTCAAAACTATCTCTGTCCATTCTGAAGTTTGATCAACTTTACAATGCCAAGTATGTCCAAATGTTCTCAAACTTGGTGGACATGCTTCATTGGTCTAATGATGCATCTGGACCAAATGGCACAGGTTGGAGAAGAGGAAGTCTTGGTCAAAGTGCCTCAAAACCCTCTCTGACCAGAATCAAGTTTGAACTACTTTGCACTACCAACTTTTTCTCCAAGACCCCAACTTTGGTGAGCCTGACCATGTGACCAAATAAGGCCACCACACCAAGTGGTACATCAAGGAGAAATGATTTACTCCACTGGATCTACACAAATCCATTTCTGCCCATTTCTAGGGTTTGCAAAAGTTGCATTGGCAACTTTGTTCAAATAAGCTCAAAATGGGTGGAAGGCCCTAAATATATGTGAAATTTCACCCCTTGGAGTATCTTGGCCAGTGGGAGTCATTAGCTTACCCAAAACTCCATCAAACACCTTCTGGCAGAATACTAAAAGGCCTATTTTTGCCACTTTCACTAATCTCCTTGAGTTCATCTTTTTGCCACAACCCCTCCTCACTCCCCTCTGTCACTTAGACACTTTTCTACCCGAGGAAGCAATGTGGAGGAAGGAGGGAATCACGTTTGTCCTCTCTGGACAACAGCTTCCCTTCTCTCTCCCAGCCTCTCTCTTTCCCCTCTGCACCCCAGAGCATCCCAGGCTCTTTCCAGGTTTTGCCCCCTTCCACTGTAGCCTCCAGACAGAAAAGGACGCGCGCGCGACGCGGAAAACCCGCGGATGCCGGCCAAAGTCGCGCTCTGGAGCGCCTGCCAGAGCGCCGACCGTTGACACCGCGCCTCCCGACCGCCTCGTGCCTTCCCATCGCGCCAGTTGATGTGTCTCGACGTCTGCGACACGCCGCCGTGCCGTCCCCATTGTCTCTCCCTCTCTCTCCCCTCCTGCAGCGCGTGCCCGACGCCGCCCGGCTCGGCCAATGGCCGGCCTCACACGCGCGGGCGCCAGAACCCTCCCCCGCTCTCTCTCCTTCTCACTGGCGCCCTACTCCATCCCCACGAGCGCCGTGGACAGCTCCAACTCCTCTCCCACGGTCTCCAGAGCCGATCCCGCGGGCGCCCGTAGGCCACGCCTACGGTGAACCGCGGCCAGCCTATATAAGGTGCCCCCGAGCCTCTCTCTTCCTCCCTGTCGCCCCTCCACACACCCAATCGGCCTCCCGCACCACTCCTTCCTCTCCAGAACCACCCGAGCTCGAGATCGAGCTCGAGCTCCGCCGCCTCGGCTCGTCGGCGTCCGCGCGGTACAGGCCTTCTCCGCCCCAGCTCTCTCTCGATCTGGAACCGCGAGGCGCCACTGATTCTTTCCCCCCTCGTTTCCCCTTGTTTTGCAGCCGGAACCGGCCGGAGCCACTGACGCCGAAGCGCCTCCGCCGCGGGACCTCGTCGCCGGCGAAGCAGGCCACTCCGGCGACCGTCTCCACCACCACCAGAACCGCGACTCGCCCCTGAGTCCGACGGTAGTCTCCGCATCCCTTCCCGTGCCCTGTACCGCCGCCGGCGAGCTCGCCGTCGCCTCTGGCCGGAGGTAGACGACGGCCGCCGTGGGGCCGGCCCGTCAGCCACACGCCCTGACGGGTGGGATCCACCCGTCAGGTTTAAAACGTGCGCGCGCGCGCGCACCGATCCGCCGTCGGCCGAAGGCGTATTCAGCCTTTACGCCTTCGACGTGGCGGCCGCGTGGGCTGGGTTTCCCCCCTGGGCCTGCTGCTGCTGTGGCCTCTCTGGCCCAGTGGCACAGCGCCGTTTTTCTTTTTCCTTTTCTGTATTATTTCCAAATATTCCACAGGGCAGAATATTAATCCAAATGCATTGATTCCAATTTCTAAATTCCTAGAATATTGCAACCTATTTAATGGTGCAACTTTCACTCAAATCCAACCACCTTTTCTTCTCTGTAAATATTTAAATGTGGTTTTTAGCATTTAAATAGGCCTTTGAAAATCCATAACTCCTATTTTGCTGCTCCAAAACCAAAACCAAAAGTTGTCCCCTTCCTAGCCTTCCTCCTAGTATTTTACAAAAATAAGTTGACATTTTTGTGAGCACTTTGACTTTTCTGTTTTTATTATTGCCTTATTTTCCCGTTGTTTTCTTGCGACGTTAGATCCCGTATTTGACGAGGTAGCTGAGGAAGAAGGAGGAGCAGGGCCTGAAGACTTTGAAGATCAAGCCAACCAAGGCAAGCAGCCCTTTGACCATGACTATGATACCCCTTTATATGCATGTCATTTTTAGCTCTTTATTATCGATGCATCGGAATCATGATGAGATGGTGAACCACGTGGGTTGGTTACCACGATTACTTCCTCGTTGATACTTGCAGTGTGCATGGCCCTACCTTCTTATGAGGGTTATGCCGGTGGGAGTAGATAGGATGCAAATGTAGATGCTACGCAAATGGGGTGGGTTTGTGCATGGTGAAGGAGGCAATGTGATTTCAAAAGTCTTTTCGAAAACCCCGTCGGGTGCCACCTATGCCCGAGGGAGATGATGAGATGGGTGACCACTTGATGACGAAGTGGTGTGCCAAGGAAGGTGTGTGTTGTTTTCAAAACGGATTGGTCGGAGTTGCGACCGTTATTCCAACCTTACATGCGCGACCACTCTACCCTTATATGGGAAAGGGCATTATTGAGTACCTAGACCGATACTAGCTTGGAGCCCGCATTACTAGTGACGGGGGAGAGTTGGTGCTCTCTCTTGGGACGGGGTCGTGCCAGGTAGGGCGGCCATGACTGTTTTCACAGGGCACCGGACACACCGTTGGTACCCCGTGCTTGTGGTATGTGATGAAAATGGGAGCGAGGCTCCACAACTTTATGATGTGAAATGTTCGGCACGGGGGTTACTACCAATCGAGTGGACTCCATGTTAGTGTCGTCTAGGGAAAGGTAGTGATCGGGTGCTTACCCCGGGTACTTGAGGTACCGCGGGTCGTGGATGACACGGAAGTTCCCCGGATCTAGTGGGTAAAGTGTGCAACCTCTGCAGAGTGTAAAACTATTCGAATAGCCGTGTCCACGGTCAAGGACAGTTGGGTAACCGCTCTTGGGCTACGTCCACTTGTTTTCAAACCCGGTGTGTGTGAGATGATGGTGTTGTCTTGGATCAAGTCAGAGGACTTGACACGATTGAGATGGGTTGGTGCCCTCTCTGTTTATGATAAATGGGTTGGTGCCCCTTTCTATTTATGTTGATATCTGTGACCAGATCTTATGGTTACTTGAATTCTCTTGATGCATGCTTTATAGGATGTTGAACATGTCCTGCACTCAAAACTAGCTTTATGCAAAACTTTACCTATGTTATGCATTACTGTACCTTGAACCAAATCATGGGTTGCTTGCGAGTACATTCAAAGTACTCATTGGCTTGCCACTGGTTATTTAATTAACCAGGCATGGAAGAACCGGAGTTCGGAGAAGAGTTCTTTGGAGGCGATCATGCGAACTAGGGCGTTTTCCCAGTCAGAATGCCTGTAGGGTTAAGGCAGATGGCATGGGTTCTACTTATCGACGACGTTTTCCGCTGCTATGTTTCATTTGATGTTCAGCCCTTAAGGCTTTATCGATGTAAGACTTGACCATGTTGGTCACTATTTGTGTAAGACGGTATGTATGGATGTAAGACTCTTGTTATTCAGCTTCTGTGTGTTCAGTGAGCATTGATCTCTGGGATCACTGTACACATGCATTCGGTGATCACGACTTGCGAGTCGGGATCCCCACAAGGGGTGACATCCGTTAGAACCATGATAGACAGATAGACAAGCTGAATCAACGGATAGAAATGTGCAACATACAATCTTCACAATAAACATTCGAACAGAGATTGAACGAATGCATTCCAAAGTTAACATTACACGACCATTAAGGGTGAGAAGCCACTTAGACAATAGTTGATGAATGAAACAACAAGGTACAACTAGAACAAATAAGTGGTAAGGATTACCCAATCCCATACCAATTATCTGTCAGAAGAATAACTAAGAGCTACTTGAATTCCCACCTATTAACTCCCGAAACTTTCTGGTTATGCAATCTCGTGTTGGGGATACAGGGAGGCACAATATATATCACACAACTAACATGTCCTACGATCCATTGTATCCATCCATCAACACATAACCAAGAAAACTCCGGAAATCGTGTACCTCAACCTTCGAGAAGCATCTGTTATACTAGATGTGGCAATACTCCGGAACTCCCTCCCAGTACTAGGTGGCGTCGAGGTTATCTCACCACTAACTGCATAAAAGAGATTTTTTATGTCGGCGAGCTCATGTATTGACTGCAACGATAAAATTGTGACGACAACACCTCAGAGCTCAACTCCCCGAGACACTGTCACAACCCCTAAATGTCAGGAGGCACCAAGAACAATGTTCTCGTCACAAGAATATCAGAACGATCCCAAGATACCCGCGTGATCCTAAAAAAAATTAGTGAAAAAGAGGAGAGGAAAGTCAAAACATCTACGTCAGGAGTCCTCACCAGAGCAACGAAGGGGCTGAGTAGTAAAAAGAATCCTATTCTCCGATATATATATTCATAAGACACAAAACAGTTTTGTTCTAGACTCAACAACATGAGTGGTTCGATCAAGCAGGGGGCTCCTAAGTCGGGATGGCTCTAATTTCCAACTTGTAACACCCAAGATGCGGCTATATTTCCCACTTGTTGAGTCATGACTTAGAGGCATAACCGCATCTTGGTATGATCGCAAGAAGGGTTACCTTCACACAATCCCATGTAAATGAACAAGGAAGTAAATAGTTGGCTTACAATCGCCACATCACACAGTGATCAAATTATTCATACATCATTTAGAGTACACACGAGGTCCGACTACGGACGGATCCAAATGAAAATAAGACAACCCCAAATGCTAAGTCCCGATCGTCCCTACTGGGGACCACTACTGATCATCCAGAAAGGAAACATAGTAACGGCCAAGGTCTTTGTCGAACTCCCACTTGAGCTCGGTGGCATCTCCTACATCGGTATCATCGCCACCTGCAACTATTTTGGTAGTATCTGTGAGTCACGAGGACTCAGCAATCTCAAAACCCGTGAGATCAAGACTATTTAAGCTTAAAGGTGGGATGTGTTTATAAGGTGGAGTTGCAGCAAGCACTAAGCAAATATGGTGGCTAACATATGAGTACAAGAGTAAGGTGAGAAACTACGCAACGGACGCAAAGCTAGAAGTGATCTTGAACTACTTAATTCAAACATGATCCAACCGTGTTCACTTCCCGAACCTCGTCGAAAAGAGACCATCACAGTTACACACGCAGTTGGTGTATTTTAATTGAGTCAAGTGCAAAGTTCTCTACAACCGGAAATTAACAAATTCCCATCTGCCACATAACCGCGAGCACGGCTCTCCAAAGTTTATACCCTGCAGGGATGTCCCAACTTAGCCCATCACAAGCTCTCACGATTAATGAAGGATATTCCTTCTCCGGGAACAACCCGATTAGACTCGGAATCCCGGTTACAAGACATTTCGACAATGGTAAAACAAGTCCAGCAAGACCGCCTGAATGTGCCGACAATTCCTGATAGGAGCTGCGCGTATCTTGATCTCAGGGCACACCGGATGGGACAAGCTATGAGTAAAACCAGCCCTTGAGTTTCCATGATGTGGTCTCTGAGGCTGCCCGGTTGGGACCAACACTCAGAGGAGCACTGGCCCGGGGGGGTTGATTAAGAATCCTCGGGTTAATTACTCCCTATGCAAGTTTTAGTTGTTATTAGGAAAATGGTAAAACCAAGGTTGGGCCTTGCTGGAGGAGTTCTATTCAAAGTGTATTGTCAAGGGGGTACCATAACCCCAACCACGTAAGGAAGGCAAAATCAAGGAACATAACATCGGTATGACAGAAACTAGGGCGGCATGAGTGGAACAAAACGCCAAGCAAAAGGGCAAGACTTCCACCCTTTACCAAGTATATAGATGCATTAATTAAATAAGAGATATTGTAATATCCCAACATATCCATGTTCCAACATGGAACAACCTGCATTGCACCTGCAACTAGCAATGCTATAAGAGGGGCTGAGCAAAAGCGGTAACATAGCCAAACAACGGTTTGCTAGGAAGGTGGGTTAGAGGCTTGACATGGCAATAAGGGAGGCTTGATAAGAAGTGGTAAGTAGCGCGACATAGTGATAGAATGAACAACTAACAAGCAAAGATAGAAGTGATATCGGAGGTAATGATCATCTTGCCTGCAAAGTTCTCAGGGTTGTCGAAAGCTTGCTCCTCGTATACGTACTCGACACGATCCTCGTTCACGAACTCGTCTACCAGATCTACCCAAAACAAGAACACAAGCAACGGAACAATAATCAATCACAGTGCAAAACACAAGCAACATGATGCAATACATGGCATGGGATGCAAGGTATGATGTGCAATGCATATGGGTACTTCGGAAGGGAAAATATGATCATGGCACCAACTTGGCAAACCAAGCGTGCCACTGGATAGGTTGGGATATTTTGGTTGAAATCGATATAAAGATCACCGGAAATGGATACATGGTTTGCAAATGACGAGGAAAAATAATTACGCAAAACTACGCTTAACAGTGACATAGCACTTAAGGTGCATCATGAAAATATGCTACAACACTCCAACATAAAAACAAAACACATGGCAGTAAAGTACATGTGAAGCTCTACAAATCATGAACACTGGGCTGATGCTAGAACTCACTAGAATAATTCTAAAACAGCATGGCAAAAATGAAAATGACAACAGTTTAACAGACTTAGTGAAAATACTTAACATGGCATAAACAGCATTAGGTAGCAATGCTTAGAGCTAGTAAACTACATTCTACAGGAACATATCATGGCAAACTTGAGCATAGCATGCTAGTACTAAAGGTAATGAACAAAACTTCCTTACTGAACTTGAGCCGAAGACCCACAGAAAAGATGGTAGCATCATTGCAAACATGGCAAATGATATGAATAAATTCAGACTTGGTAGAAAAACATGGCATGGCAGCAACAGATTCATGATAGCAACTTTGCAAGATTGTGCCACTCACCACAAAGCATTTCATGGCACCTCAAAGCCACCAACAGTAAGAAGACACAATTATGAAGCTAAACATGGCAAGAGCATGGTCATAGGGTGCATGGATCACTAGCAAAACACATGGCAAAAATGCACTTCCTATTAATAGACTGACAGCAATATTATTTGGCAAAATGAGAGCATGGTAATGACATGCTACAGTAATCCATAATTACAATCAAAGGCATGGATGGATATATCATAGAAATATCTTCAAAACACCCTTACTGAACTTCATCAAAATGTGTATGGTTTTACTTTTGGCAACAAGTTAACAGGGCAACCTATTGTAACAGGAAAAAACTTGGTAGAAAAACTAAGTCACTGAATCAGCAACATCAAGTGGCCTACTTTGCTAGTCACCACAGGGCACATAAAAATACAAGGATTGCACCACTTTAAGGATGGAATGAAGATGATCCTCAAACATCTTGACATGATGCTCAAAATATGAACACACAAAATGCTATGAAAAAGACAAATCAACAAGTTATGATAGTCTCCAGCAGATAACATCATTTAGCACTTTTGGAACAAAGATTAGGCCATCAATATGGACAGTAACATGCATGAAAATGACACTAGAATGTAGAGCATCACGAGATGAACATTTCGATATATTATACACACAAAACGGAGCCACGAGCACGGAGTTATGACATGTCAAAGGGGCACACATGAAGTGGATTTCCAGGGACTTAGCGAGGTCAGATCTGGCCACGAGGCAGACCGGCATCGAGGTCCGGCGAGGCAGGGCTGGCGAATCCGGGCGGCGGAGGCGGGGTCCGGCAACGACTGTGGCTGGCGGTGAGGTGCGGGGCTCGGGGGAGCTCCAGCGAGCGGCGGCGATGGCGACGGCGGCGGCCAGCAACAAACGGTGCAACGGCGAAGGCGGTGGAGCTGCTGCGGGGCAGGGTGGCGCGCGCGGGAGGCAGCGGCGTGGGGAGCGGCACGCGGGCTGGGAGGGCCTCGCGTGGGCATGGCGGGCCGGTGGCAATGGGAGCGGCGCGGGCGACGTGGCAGCTTCCGATTGGTCCGGGTGCGGACGCGTCTGGTCTGGGTGGATGTGTCCGGCGGCGGAGGGGGAGTTTGCTAGGGTTTCGCCCGAGAATTTCGGAGGGGGGCCTATTTATAGATTATGGGAGCTAGGAGAGGTGTATTGAGGTGCGGCTTTCGCCCACACGATCGTGATCCAACGACGGAGAGCATGGAGGGGGTTTACATGGGCTAGTGGGCTGTTTTGGAGGGGTGTTGGGCTACAGAGATAGAGGGGTTTTAGTGGTTACACGGTTAACCGTTGGGGCATCAAACGACCTCCAAATGGAATGAAATTTGGCAGGTGGACTACCGGTGATGTACCAAGGCCACTCGACAAATCTCGGTCCATTCCAAGAATGTTTTTCTCCTGCTCACGAAGCGAGATCTGAGAGGTGCGACGGGTGCATGTGTGAGTGTCGAATTCCGAAACGGACAACGGGGAAAAAGACCGGATGCATGAGACGAACACGAATGCAAATGAGATGCACATGATGACATGAGATGAAATGCACAACATGAAGAAAATGCAAAACGAGGACAAAACCCAACCACGAAGGATATAACATATAACATAGCCGGAAATGGCAAGAGTTGGAGTTACAATTATGGAATGTTACATCCTGGACGTTACAATAGGTTGACAATGGTGTGGGACCGTGATGTCAGGAAACTGGGAGGAAGGAAAAAATTGTAGTTGTTATATAATAAGGAGGAACTTGCGTACGTACAACTATGGCTCTAGTTAGTCCCTGCTGTCATCCAGTCAAAATAAAGTCATCTCCTGAGTCCTCATGTTCGTTGACCATGTTGACAATGCTCGGCGCCACGGCGAGCGCAACAACTTGAATGGTGATGGAGAGGGCCTCGCGGGCCCTACGGATGGTCTGATATAGTGTCTGCTGCTCATTTAGGAAGTCAGGATCATCGGACACCTATGAGCACCTTTGAGAGACTGAGATGGCATAAAATGGTAAGGCCATGCTTGTGAGCGATGGTTTATTTCACACCTGTATTATGATACAAATGTAATTTACTCATCATTGGAAACAACACGTAAAATACAGGCATAATGAAACCGAGGGCCCAAGGTCTATAACGAAAACCGGCGTGTTATGCATGTAATTTGAGAGACCCGTGTATATTTTACTAGTTGAAATCGACCAACCAAGCGCTTCGCCCGAGACCATCTTCTTTTATTTACAAGCATTGGTTTTACAAGGGTTTTGGTTGGGAAACGACGATCCAACCACAGCCTAAGATGATGAGTTGGTTAGAAGATCATATGGTTTCACCTCTAACCTACCCGAGTTTTCGTATAGGCTATGAATGAAACATAAGACAATGAACTTCTTCAGCACAGAAACAACAGAAGATGATGATCTTCTTAACATGGAAATCACAGGCATTAGCTCAACATGCAAAACAATATGAAGCATTATTCTCAGGAGGCACGGTGAACAGCTCATGATGCCGCATGCCACAACATTCTAAGCTCAACTTTGCAATCAAACTCACAAGGCCTGGCATTACATAGATAACATTCAGAATATACTCTAATAATACCTTACATAAGTCAACATTCATGTGACTATACATCACATTAGAGTAAATATTTACTTCTGAACTGAAGACAGGAATAGGAGAAAACGATCGACGTTGCTCACAGCAAAGGGTGTCCCAGTCAAACATATCAAATGCATGTCTTCAGGCTAACATCAATGAGCAAAATTTGACAAGGTTTTCCAATTCCAATATATTAAACTAATGTCTTCTTGCTAACATCAATGATTAAACTTTGACAAGCTTTACCCACTCAAAATATGTAATGCCTATGATTGTGGAACATGCAGGGTTTGTCAGCATTTTGTCATCTGATAGTCCGGTGGCTCAAGGTGATGACGAATGATTAGAGAACCATTCGATGTATTGTGCATGATGAAGTATTATGGAGGACACGAACCATCTGAATTTTTTTTGCAGTTCCACTAAAATCAAGCTGAGCATCCCTGTGGATTTCGTATTTATATGCTGCAAGAAAACAAAGACACATCAGCACACACATGAATATTGGCCCTAGTGTCAACCTACCAATCAGTGGACTAACAAACTGAAAGTATGGTAAACAGATTACCATACCCAGATGCCCCATCATTGTTGCTTAGAATGACATTGACAGACTTGGAGTCATGTCCTGGCTTCTTGTACTTGTTTGGGCACTTTTTGCCCAGTGCACTCCACGTGTTGTAGAGTTGCCTATGCTCTCTGCAGACTAGTCATGTCACCAGCGTCTACTAATACTCTGTAAAGCTTCTCGACCATTCCTTCTATAATGTAGCACAAATAGTGACAGCTTCTTTCTGCAAAGTGGTAAGACTAACTGGACTCACTAATGCAGCAGTTTTCCTTAGACACATTGGCTCCATTTGTGCAGTTCAACTAAAATCAAAGTCGAAATAAAACCGAGCTTTAATTTTGATATCCCTATAAGCAACAATAGGTATAAGGGAAACAATTACTAAGAAATAATGGTTGATGACTTGTACTCCCAGAAGAAAAACATCTACTGATCTACCTTATCTTAATGGGAAACAAAGCAGGAGTGTAGCAATTCTCAATTAGTGTGATTCATTCATATTAACTAAGACATTATCTTAACAATGCCTTGTTTCAACATGTATAGAGAATGACAAAGCAGAAAAGTACCATTCCTAAAACAATGCGACTGATTCATTTTAACAGAGATGTTATCTTAACAATACCTTGGTTAAACATGTAGAAAGAACTACAAAGCAGGATAGTACCATTTGTAAAACACTATAACTGATATATTATAACAGACATTATCTAAACAATACATTTCTTAAACATGTACTCTGGCCAATCCCTAATAGAAATGGTACCCCCGCCGATCCCTAACAAGTGTTGCAGTTTTGAACTAAGATTCAGTAGTTAATTCTGAGAGTGCCATTGCTTAATTTTATTAGTGGCATTAGATTAATAAAAAGCATAAATAGTTCTTGGGGGAGTGGGCGCAACAACACCATGTGCTTCCATCTACTTATAAAGGGGGTGATGCAGAGTTTTGCTGTAACAAAGAAACAAGCATCATGTCTGGGTTGGAACAATTTTTGCTCACTTAATGGTGAAAGACAGCAATTCAATAGCTTCAATCCAACATTTATCCAAAACAGTACCAATACAAGTAGCACAACATCTCAAAGCACACAACAACATCATGTGGATGAAACTCGGTATTGACCTTTCTTGACCAAGATTTGAAACAACTTGCGAGGAGGAATTGAAAAAAAATCCCAACACATATATGCAAATCCGATCTCCTTTTGTGAAGTTCCACCAAAATTAAGCAAAGTCGCCGGTGTGACATTCAAGTTGAACTTCACAAAACACTCATAAAACAAAAGTGTTTCGCGTAGAGAAGAAAAATGTCGCAATAGCAACAAGTTGAATAGATATCCCTGTTTTAACAGAGGCAAAAAAGGAATCAATTACCGGCCAATAAAGGAGGATGAAACATGAGGCCACAAAAATGGAAATCCCGCCAATCCCTAACAAGTGTTGCAGTTTTGAACTAAGATTCAATAGTTAATTCTGAGAGTGGCATTGCTTAATTTTACAAGCGGCATTAGATTAACAAAACGATAAACAGTTCCAGGGGAGAGTGGGTGCAACAACAACATGTGCTTCCATCTACTTATAAAGGGGGTGATGCAGAGTTTGTTGTAACAAAGCAACAAGCATCATGTCTGGGTTGGTCCCATTTTTGTTCACTACTTAATGGGAAAAGACAACAATGCAATAGCTTCAATTCAACATTTATTTAAAACATTACCAATACAAGTAGCACAACATCTCAAAGCACATTGCACAATCATCTGGATGAAGGCATGTACTAACCTTCCAAACTCATTTTGTGCAGTTGCACTGAAATCAAGCAAAGTTGCCGGTGTGACATTTATGTTCGCTATAGCAACAAGTTGAATAGATATCCCTGTTTTCACAGAGGCAAAAAAGGAAACAATTACTGGCCAATAAAGGAGGATGAAACAAACAGCGACAAAAAGAAGCATCTAACTTATCTTGATGGAAAACAAAGTAGGACAGTAGCATTCCTAAAACGGTTGCATTGATTCATATTAACAGAGACATTCTCTTAAAACAACATTAGATAAAAATGCAATTTACTTTTAACAATGGCATTGCTTCAATTTTCCATCAACATTCTTGGATTAACAATAGCAAAATAGTTGTATGGGACATGGGACATGCCAACACCATGTGCGTCCACACTTATAAATGGGTGATGCAGAGTATGTTGCCAAGCAACATATCTGCGTTGGTCCCATATTTGTTCTCTTTGAACCTTTTTCCTATGTGAGGGCAGCAAATCTAGTCCTGCACAAACTACCCGACCCCCTATTTCTTTCCTTTTTCAACAAAGAGATTGCTTCCTTACAGATGTGTGTACTGGGTTACCCCCTTTTCCCCTTTTCGACCAACAAAGCGGCTGGATAGCCAGTCTCTACTACTTTCCCTCCCTCCTTTCCTCATTGAACCACGTCCTAGATTCATGCTCCACCCCTCCACACCCTTCTTTCCTCTTTGAACCAAGACTTAGATTCGACTACAGAATCGAAAAAGATCCGCATGTAGCTAGAGCAATGACAGTTTCAAAGAAACTTATACATTAGGGTCGTCAGGATGTGGCTAGGCGTGCGGCGGGAGGCCAGATTTGCCCACGCTACGTACGATAGTGAGGAAGAAGGGGTCGGTGGCCCTCCTGTATAGGCGCTGGGTGAAACAGAATAGCGCAGCCAGCAGTGGATTGCGTCCCTCGCCGAAGGCGATAGAATGAACGCTCCACCTCCTCCCCTTCCTGGTGCGACAGGATCCGGACGCCTCCTTCACCAGCTGTGAGGGGGGAGAGAGAGACAGAGGGCAACACAGTCTTGTTTAGATCTGGTGAAGAGGGTGAGAGACTATGAATATAGAAAACCCTAGCAAAGGAATGCTGAGCCTCCAGTGTGTATATATATATATAGTGTGGCGAGAGTGTGGAGAGTGCAAACCCTAGCGAACAAGCGCTGAGGCTCCAGCTTATATAGTACTACATATATAGTACGGATTGAGCTCCGGTGCCTTCACTGCACCTGCCTTTGGCTGTAAGATAGGTGGGCCAGCCACATGTTGGTCCCACCTATCATACACCCAAAGGCAGGTGCACTAAGTCAATGAAGCTACCCCTCAAAAAAAGTCAATGAAGCTGCGTCCATATAGTACTCGTGTATACTACTAATATATAGTGGAGTGGTTTTCTTATTATCTCCATAACAAACATTTTAAATTGTGTAAGTATGAAAGGAAACTCTTTATTTAACGTACCAGTGAAGAAAATTGTCGGCGTTCTGGGAACGGGGGTCCCAAGACTTGCCTGCCTGCGGCCCACGGCGTGGCTTTGCTGGCAGGCCTGTACGACCCATCTTCATCAACAAGGAATCAAGAGGCACCTCACGAGGGGCCAAGCCTCATGAGGAGGACGACACAAGACCTCCTCAGGAGCAGCCTCATCAGGACGGCTCGTGAGGGGCAGAGAGTTCAAGGTTGGGCAAACCTCGTGAGGTTTCCGTGACGTAAGCCATGACGATCGAGACCAGGCGGGCGCCAACGCGCGCAACATCCTTGTTTCCCCTTTGGTGCTAAGGGGGCAAGCGCAGGCGCGGAGTACCGAGGCATCAAGCAAAGGTTTCCATATTGGTGCAACGAGACCAAGACCAGAAGGACGTCAAGATGGAGGTCACCATGGAGCCAAGGACGGCGCCACCGCCAGAACCTTTGGCAGGAGAAGACCACCTTTTGTCAGGATAGCATGTACTAGCTGTCCCATTTCAAATTGGTCGTTGTTGGCTCCCTTCCCGCTCAATATTTGGGGAGAGGACCAGGGCCTCTATAAATAGGACTAGCCACCACCATAGGCAACGGGAGAGGAGAGAAGAGAGATCATAGAGAGGATCAAAGATCATCATCAGCCACACAAGTGCACCAAGCACAAGAACACCTCAACTTGAGGAGGCTGTTCTTCCCCTTGTACTGTTCATCCTCAGCCCAAGAGGCAATCCACGACCACCACACTGGAGTAGGGTATTACACCACAACGGTGGCCCGAACTAGTATAAATCTTGTGTCCTTTGTGTTGCGAGTTCGTCGAGTTAGTCTGTGAGATCTAGGCTAAGTTAGGACACGGATCGGTAGGGGGAGATCTTTGCGCGCACCCCAATGTTCGAACCTTAAGGGTTTTGCCGGAACCCATGATCCGACATTTGGCGTGCCAGGTAGGGGTGCGCCAAAGCTTCCCTTCCATCGCTCCATGTCGCGTCGCTTCATCTCTCCATGGCGGACGCGCGTCGTGCCTGTATCGAGTGCCCGGCTGCCCTCGCCACCCGCGTCACTCAAACATCCCCTGTCGGCGGGCCACCCCGTCGCTCTCCGTCGCCTGCCGCCAACTCCACCACCGGCCCGACAGGGAATGAGCAGCAAGCATCCTTGCTGCACCCCTTGGTGCGACAGGACGGCTGCACAGCCACTCCATCGCTGACTCCCGCTGGTTCATCGTCTCACACTCGTCGCCTTCCCATGGACGCATGGGTCGCGCTCCTCATGGCGCACGAGCTCCTGTGCTACCGCCCGGTCGACGACCTCTACGAGGACTGGCTTAACCGCATCGCCGAGCTTGTCCGTGCTGCAGGGGGCTCCCCTGCGCCGTCCCACTCTCTGCCTCGCCCTCCGCTAGCCACGGGCGACACCGCTCATGAAGCACCTCCACCACCTCTACCCCAAGACGGCGCCCTAGCGCCAAGGCACGCGGCTCCGCGATGCGACCCACCGCATCCAGCGCCCACGCGTGAAGAAAGAAGTTGTCAAGAAGTCCCTCGACCGCAGGCGAACGCTCCGTCAGTCCTCGCTCCGCCGCGCCGGGATTATTTGCTGCGGCAAGGCCTCGCGCCGCTGGCCGTAGCGGCGCGCGGGCGCCAAGGCCAAGCTCCACCTCCAAGGTAGGCCCCGGTGACCATGGCCGGCTGTCGCGCCTTCACCCCCAAGCTGCATAGCGTCGCCTGGCCGGGTAAGTTCAAGCCAGACATGCCTCCTCGCTACGATGGCACGCTCGACCCCGTGGAGTTCCTGCAGCTCTACGAGCTGAGCATCAAGGCGGCCAATGGCGACGAGAAATTCATGGCGAACTAGTTTCCCATGGCTCTCAAGGATGGCCCCCGCTCCTGGCTCCTGAACATGCCTCCAGGCTCAATTTCCTCCTGGGACAAAATGCGCAACCGCTTCATCGCCAACTTCCAGGGCACTCGCGACCACCCCCTGGTCGCGGGTGACCTGCGCCGCATCAAGCAACAACCAAGAGAGACCCTGCGGAAGTACATTCAGCACTTCAACACCGCGCGCATCAAAATCCCCAAGGTGACTGACTTGGCCATCATCTCAGCGTTCTCCGACGGTGTCCGCGACATCAAGATGAAGGAGGAGCTCGCCATCCACGAAGAGTTGTGCATGACACTGGAGCTATAAAACATCGCAACCAAGTGTGCAAGAGCTGAGGAGGGGCGCCTCTCCCTCCTCGAGCTCCCTGCTGCAGACCCAGAGGAGAAAAAGACCAAGGCCAAGGATGTGAAGCGCAAGGGAGCAGCCGTGCTCGCGGTGGAACCAGACACCAAGCGTGGCAGAGACCAGCCCGAGTCATCCAAGGGCAACCGATCATTCTGCGCCTTCCACAACCTGCATACCCACAACACCAATGACTGTTAAGAGCTCAGAGCCATTTGATAAGGACGCTTCGGTCAATGCCCCGAGCGGAGCGACCGAGGCTACGGCCGGGGAGGAGGACGTGGCGGTGGACGCTGGGACAACCGTGGCCCGCGCCAGGAGTGGCACGACCGGCCTCGTGAGGACCGCTGGCAGGATCAGCCTTGCGAGGGTGCCTGGAGGGACCAGCCTCATGAGGCTCGTCCTCAAGGCAACGCAGGCCTTCCTCCATTACCACCACCACCCGGAAGGAATGACGACCACCATCAAGACGAGGGGGCTAGGGGCTTCCGGGAGCCACGCGCTGTCGCCTGCATATTGGGCGGAGCTCAAGCCCTAGCCTCGCAGTGTATCTTCAAACAGTTTGCCCGTGAAGTGAATGCAGTTCTCCCCAAGCTCAAGGCCACACGCCCACTTAGATGGTCTGGGTGCCCCATCACGTTCAGTTCGGCAGATCAGCTCAAGTGCGTGGCTACCGCAGGCGTCCTCCCAATGCTTTGTTCACCAATCATCAGCAACGTGCAAGTTACCAAGACCCTCATTGACGGCGGCGCAGGACTCAATGTCCTGTCCATCGACATGTTCAACAACCTCCAAGTGCCATATGACCAGCTTCAGCCTACCAAGCCTTTCTCAGGAGTGACCGACGGCTCTACTACCCCGATCGGGCAGGTTCCGCCTTCCCGTTACCTTCGGAGAATGCAACAACTACCGCACCAAACTCATCGACTTCAACGTCGCCTACATCCACCTGCCATACAATGCCATCCTCAGGTATCCAATCCTGGCCAAGTTCATGGCGGTGACCCATCATGGCTACAATGTCCTCAAGATGTCGGGAAGTGGCGAAATCATCACAGTCCCGTGTGAAGAAAGAGACTTGGTGTGCTCCCTCGAGCGTGCCTTCCAAGCTATAGCAATCAACGACCCGGACAGTCAGGGCAAGCGCCCTCCTAAGGCCACCCCCAAGAAGAAGAAGCAGTTGCGTCACGCAGGGCCTCAGGCATGTGGCGCCTCGTCAGGATCAGCGTCCGCACCTGGGGCGCCTCCCTCCATTGCATAGGGAGGCGTGCCCAGCGCCCCTCTCGGGCAGGGCTCGGGGGCTCTCTTTTGGAGGGCCTCAGACTTTGCCAACATCACAAGGGAGGCCCTTGGGCACCACTTGGAGGCATGCTTTGTGACACGTTTTACTCAGGAGGACACGGGGAAAGGAGTGCCCACCGCTGAGGAGTTCATCACCAAGACCACTCAGGAACTGCAAGACGCAAGGGCTGTGCGCAGCAGCCACCGCTCAGGCGCAGCTCCCCATCCAGGCGAGGATGCCGGGCTGCGTGTTTGCATTGACGTTCCAGGGCTCAATCGGGCCGCCTCTTAGGAGCTTCTCTGGCCTTCGCGTGTGGGACGCTGCGAGGGCCCACCCCACAGTTACGTTCGCATGCCCTTCGGTCTACCGAGCATGGCGGCCGCCTATCACCGCAACCTGCAGAGCATCTTGGCGGCTCAAGAGGCCAGGCACCACACGGTGCTGGCGGAGATGAAGACGGTCCTCGAGGAACCCCCTGGGCCCCCAGGGCCTCCCGAGCCTCAGGCCCCCAGTAGCTCATGAGGGGCAGCCCTTCGCCGCACGCCATCAGCTACCCCAACTCTCCTTCATCAACAGGGCTAGGTGACATTTTCCAAGGTTCATTCAGCTGGGAGCGCCCCCAGGGCTGCATCATTCCTAGGCCGCGTGGGTCCGTCCCTGTGGCATGTATCTTTCCTTTTATGTCTTTAGCTTACCCTATTGGGGGTGCCCCTTGGGCTGCATCATCCCCAAGCCGCTCGGGCTGGACCCGGTGGCATGCATCTTCCCTGCACTTACCTAAGCTAGGTTGCTTTCCATGCTTAATCTATATATGACTATCACCTGCTTGATTGTCACCCACGGTGGGAGCCGCGCATCGGCCGTCTTTCTTCAGAACCCCACGCGTGAGTAAGTCAAGCACGATGTCTGTGCTCGGGCCCGTCCCTGCAGCATTGGTAAATCCATCTGCTGAGCTATGTCTGGCGAGCCAGCCCCATTCACATCACCTCCTGGGCCGTTGGTGCTTGGCTTTTTCCCGCAATGACCTCAGGATATTCGTTCGAGGCAGGTTGCCTAACCACCTCGCAGGACCAAGATAGCAAACAAGAACCAAGACCAGGCACAACCCTCCTTGAGGTAGGGCCTCGTGAGTCCCACGCTGGCTCACGAGTGCCCAGATACACCACGTCTAGCCCTGCCATGCAAGCCACGTGTCAGGGCGGGGTTGTACACGCCCCGGGGGCTCTCCGCAGTAGGGAGTCCCCCTCCCACGCCCTAGTGGAAGCACCATGCTCCGCGCTGGCCATCGACACTGCCGAGGAGCGGCTATGCCCGTGCACAAGCGGAAGCACTATGCTCCGCACCGGTGATAAACAACTGAGGGCGGCCCCACGGCCGTACCAACCTCAGGGAGCCCTAGAGCTCAGTGTCCGGCCTCACCGCAATGCCTCCCTCGGGAGAGCCGCGCGAGGGGGCTGGGCACGGGGGCTGCACTTGGGTCATGACCAAGCGTGCGCCACCGAACCAGCCCCTGGACCTGGTCGTCGCACGCCCCTGCCGAGCCGAGCCTCGGCGAGGGCAAAGGTATGGAGAATGTTTGCACGTCAAGGGGGACTCCTGAGCATGGCGTCTTAGGAGCCTAACTGGTCACGTAACCCCTCACTCCTTGGTCCATCCTGGTTTCCGGTCGGCCCAACGGCGGTTGAGGTATGCGTGGGGCTGGGCTCTGCCGACGTAGAACATTAACCTATCCTCGCGTATCCTTCCTATAGGATGTTTGCGCGTCAAGGGGGACTCCTGAGCATCGCGACTCAGGAGCCTAACTAGTCACGTAGCCCCTCGGTCCTTGGTCCGTCCTGGTTTTCCAGTCGGCCCAACGGTGTTTCAGGTATGCGCGGGGCCGGGCTTTGCGGATGCAGAACACAAAGCAAATAGGAAGAAAAGCACAAAATCTCGAAGCAAATATTACAGTACATATTGTTCTCACAATATCAAACGCAAGTCTAATGCCTCCACGAGGCATGGTACATGTTGCAGGAATAAAGCAGAAAAGTAGCCGCAAGTCACCCCTGGACACCGCCGGCACCTGCAAAAGGTGCCCCCTCCTGTGTAGCATTGCCTTCACCTGCATCACCGGTCGAGGGCGCGGGGCCGAAGGCATCGAACTTCTTCACCAAGGCTTCCACTGGACCCTTCACGGCCATGGCGGCAGCCGCGCAGTGTTCGTCAGCTACAGGTTCCAGCAGCTCGTCAAGATGAGCGCTGGGGGTGCGAAGGTCAGGTGGCTGAAGACCCGTGTCAGCGCGGTTGAGGAAAGGACGCGAGCCTCTGCCTCCGCCATAGGACCGATGCCTTCCACGACCTCCTCGAGCACCTTCACCAGGAAGGGAAGTAGCTGAGCAGGGCCATCCTCGTCGCTGGCCAGCGGCTTCTCCAAGACCTTCTTGTACATTCTCTTCAACGCCACGCGGGACATCTCCTCGAGGGTCGAGAAGGCCACGCGGTCTTTGGCAAGGACCCTCGCCTTGGCATCAAGGTCTGCCTCCTTCACCCTCGCCTTCCGCTCCAACACCTCCAGCCAGTTACGCTCCGTTGCCTGCTCCTTCGCCAACTCCCCCAGCTTGGCGTTGCGGCCCTTGATGGCGTCCTCCCGGGCCTTCATCTCCTCCTCCTTTGCCTGGCGGTCGCGTGCTTCTTCCGCATGATGGTCGCGCATGCCCTTCAGCTAGTCCTCCAGCTCTCGGCAGCAGCCGCAGGCGGCCTCGGCGTCCTTCAATGCCACCTCGCGATCGGCCGCAGCTTTGGCGGCGGCCTGCTTCTCCTTCTCGAAGGTCGCCGCGGCCTAGCTCAGCGACGCTCGAACCGCCGAGTCGGAGTGAAGCCAACCAGAGACCAACTCCAAGCGCCTGCCACCAGGTGCGAGTCCGTGCCCTGGAGATCTTCCCGCAGTCGGGCCATCTCCGAAAAGGCGCACTCCAGGACGGCTGAGGAAGCAGAAGAACCTAGAGCCAGGGGCACAACAGGAGAAGGGGGCGACGTTGTCACCAGAGCCTGGGAGATCAAGGGCTCCTGAATCTCACCAGCCATACTGGACACTGGCACCTCCTGAGCCAGCGGCACTTCAGGGGCTGACTCCTCCCAAGGATGATCCACCGGGCCTCGCAAGGATGACCGGGCTGGAGAAGCATGAGCACCATCCCCTCCTTTGCCCGTGGAGGAGGGCACGGTCACAGCAGGCGGTACCACGGACTCTCTCTCTCCTCATGCATCGCGCCTCAAGAGCTCTTACTGGCTCCCCAGCCCTCACCCCCTGGCCTTAACCACGGCACGCGACCTGGCATACCAGTGGCGGTTGAGCTCGCTCGAGGGCCGGGACCTGAGGACGTAGAGCACCGAGAAGGACATGGAGGTGAGGGGGAGGCCCGCACGGGCCAGACCTAGCCGCACTGCAGCGACCGGCGAGCGAGTCTGGCATGACCCGAGGAGCAGACCCCAGACAGCCAAAGATAAGTTCTCTGGATCCACCAGTCGCTTGAGGCATGAGACCCTCGCTCACTCCCTTCGCTGCCCTGCTGCGGCAACGTTTTCTTCCTTTCCCGTTCTTAGACAGCTGCTTGCGTGCTAAGGGGGACCTCCTGAGCATCGCGCCTCAGGAGCTCTTACTGGATCTTGGGCCGCTCACCTCCTGGCCTTGACCATAGCACACGACTTGGCATACCAGCGATGGCTGCAGCCTGCCTGGGGACCGGGACCTCTCAGCGTAGAGCACCAAGCTACCACTGGATTGGAAAGGGGAGGCCGAGCCTCGGCAGGATATGCGCACACAAATCTTCATAACGGAGGCTATATTGACAATAGGCATTACAGACACTTTACACACCCCCACGGGGCCCGTTTCTTGATTCCTCGCAGGGGACAAAGGGAAGGAATTCCTAGAGGTTCTATCTACGCGCACCAGGTGTTGCCAACGCCATCATTAAAAGTGGGCCACGTGAGGACGGCGCCAACCCCATCCAGATCAGCGACGACGGTGGCTGGACGACGCGGCCCTGCTCCGGGCTCGGCGGGAGCTCGGGGGCACGTAACTGTCGTTGCTCGTCTCTGGAGACTCCAAGAGCTCAGGAGACTCGCTGGACCACAGGGAGTCGCCGCTGTCGCTGGAGGAGCTGCAGCCAAGACCAGTGGCGGGCCCCGCGCCCGCTGCAGCGTCGCCCTGGCGACCTCCTTCAGGGCAGCACTGCAGGCAGCGGCCTTCCTCGTCGAAGACCTTGAAGAACAGCACGGAGGCGCCGTCGTACTTGAAGTGGATTGCGAGGGCACCCTCCGCGCGACACACTCGGGCAATCTCACCCCAGCCTCGGGTCATGAAGATCTTCCCGGAGGTAACGTTTCCAATCTCCGCTCCAGTCGCTGGGGTGTTGCAGTCGGCATGCTGCAGCCAAAGTTCGCGAAGGCCCCTCGGTGGCATCTCGGCGGCGAAGAACGGCGGGAGGCATATCCAAGTGCTCGGGGGCATCGCCACCCACAGCACGAACTCACGCGAAGACTCCGCAGCATGGACCCCTAGGCAACGGCATGCGCCTTCGCGGCACGACGACCATGGCCCTGGCGCGGGCGGTGCCGCTCAACGCTCCTCCCTCTGGAATCATCAGCGTGAGCGTACAAGGGCAGCGGGTACCCACAAGGCGGCCTCTCATACCAAGGCCTCGACACCACTGGCCTCACGACCACAACGCGGCGATGAGACCTCCTTTTCTTCGGCGGGAGCAGCTCGGGCACATTGATGGGAGCCTTGCCTTTCTCTGCGGCCAAGAACCTCCAGATCAGTGCCATGTCTACACAAGCAAGAAGTGGAGCAAGGAAGAAGAAGAAGAAGCAGGAGAGGCAGAGGAAAGATGGGCGACGGGGGCTCCGCCCCCCACCCATTTATACCAGGAGGAGGCCAGCCAGCACACCCCATGATCGCAGGTAATGATGGTTTTCCTTGCATGTCGCAGGGACTTGTCACATCGGGCAGTTGCCGAGGCAGCACGGGGAAGCAAGGACTCCCACATCCAATCAACCGCCACGCGTCGACCGAGGCCGCAGGCTATTGGGGCTCGCGGCGCTCCGCACTTGACCCTTGGCTTTGCCTCAAAGCCAAGCCCGAGCGCGCCTTCAGCCCGGGGGTTACTGTTGGCATTCTGGGAACGGGTGTCCCAAGACTTGCCCGCCTGTGGCCCACGGCGTGGCTTTGCTGGCAGGCCTGTACGGCCAATCTTCATCAACAAGGAATCAAGACCCTCGCGAGGGGCCAAGCCTCGCGAGGCAGATGACACAAGACCTCCTCAGGAGGAGCCTCATCAAGCCAGCTCGTGAGGGGCGGAGAGTTCAAGGTTGGGAAAACCTCATGAGGTTTCCCTGACGTAAGGCATGACGATTGAGACCAGGCGGGCGCCCGCGTCCTTGTTTCCCCTTTGGTGCTAGGGGGCAAGCACAGGCGCATAGTACCGAGGCATCACGCAAAGGTTTCCATATTGGTGCAACGAGACCAAGACCAGAATGACGGCAAGACAGAGGTCACCACAGAGCCCAGGACGGCGTCACCGCCAGAACCTTTGGCAGGCGAAGACCACCTTTTGTCAGGATAGCTTGTACTAAATGTCCCCTTTCAAATTGGCCGTTGTTGGCTCCCTTCCCGCTCAATATTTGGGGAGAGGACCAGGGCATCTATAAATAGTACTAGCCACCACCGTAGGCAAGGGGAGAGGAGAGAAGAGAGAGCATAGAGAGAATCCAAGATCATCCTCAGCCACACAAGTGCACCAAGCACAAGAACACCTCAACCTAAGGAGGTTGTTCTTCCCCTTGTACTGTTCATCCTTAGCCCAAGAGGCAATCCACCACCACCACATTGGAGTAGGGTATTACACCACAACGGTGGCCCGAACCAGTATAAATCTTGTGTCCTTTGTGTTGCGAGTTCGTTGAGTTAGTCCGTGAGATCTAGGCTAAGTTAGAACACGGATCGATAGGGGGGGAGATCTTCGCGTGCACCCCAGTGTTAGAACCTTAAGGGTTTTGCCGGAACCCGTGATCCGACAAAAACTACTACTTCTGATGAACTAATGATCCACGCGTCCTGGTCGCACTTCCTATCCTTCACCTGCGGTAAACTACCCTCCCTTAAGTGAACAACCACACATGTGCCAAATTATCGGAAATGTGTGAGAGTGTGTACAAATAAAGAATTTTAATTTCAATTGTCAGAAAGGTTTGAGAGTATGTACAGTTTGCCCTCTCCCAATAATTATGGTTTGTTGTGTTCGGCCTAAACTTGGTCAAACATTACAAAGTTTGACTTCAGTCAAATCTAATATGCAGGGTAAATAAAAATGGAGGGCTACTACGTCCATCTGGGTTTTTAGTCCACACCATTTTTTTAATCAAATTTAATAGCTGGACAAATAAAATTACAGGGGAGATGAAGACAAAGTTGTGAGAAGGCTTAGAAATCAATACAAAACTTATGCTCTTAGTACCAACGTCGATCGTTCTTCGAGGAAACATTTGGTTCATAGCCAATTCTGTGATAAAATTGCACCAATGTGAAAGACGACTGTGTCTCTAATGCAACCAAGGTGAACTGATGAAGGATATCATCTTTGTGGGTAACAAGCAAAGAGCACTGATGGAAGACAACTTCTTTTTCATTGAAAATCGATCAGCTTCACCAGCCGATGCAACCATGAGGCGCAACCATGAGCATCGATAGGTCATCGTGGTGATGCATCATCCATTTCGCATCAAGTTTGGGTGAGGCACCTATGAAGTTCAACAAATCCTCACAGTGGTCTGTTTCTTCTCAGTAATCAAGCTCGAGGAAGGAAGAACCACGTGGCAGAGGACAGTGAGGAGGAATAACAATGGCCATCTAATTTTGTGCAGTTCCACTAAAATTGAGGAAGACATGCCCGGGTATGGAGATACGCATTGTTGTTTGCAAAAATATAAAAAAGGGATATAATGTTGTTACTTTGTTTTGGCAGTGGTACAAGATTAACAGCGACATCTCAATTGTCAATAAGAATTAATGAAAAGTACACCAAAAAACAGAAGCATCATGATTATCTTGATGGGAACTAAACTAGGATACCCGAGAAACAAAGCATTTCTTCATTTAACCAGTGATAGTATTAGATTAGCAGCAGTAATAGGAGCATATGGACAATGACCGCACAACCACCATGTACTTTTTGTCAAAACAACATGTATACCTCCACCGAGGCATAAACAAGGACAACTTTTCGAGTGGCATTTCCTCTATAATAGTAGGTGATGTTGGACCAGCCAATAAACCCTAGCTATTGTACATGGGGAGCTGGGGAGTAGTCGCATAGAAGAAAACCCGCATGCAGCAACCTGGGGAGCTAGACCGGTACAAGAAGTTATACCTCAGGTGGGCGAGATGTCGCTTAGGCAGGCAGGCGGGATCTGCCCACACGATGGCAGCGAATAAGGGCGCGGAGGAACTTCGTCCGCGCCAGCGCCGGCTCCGAGAGGACAGTGTGCATCGGCTTCCTCCATCGCCGATGATGACAATGTCAATGCTACACCTCTTCACCTCCCACAGTGGGGGTTCGGCCGGATCTGTGACCACCGGTGAGGAGATACATAGAGTGGACATTGTCATCTTGTTTTGGTATGGAGAGGGTGAGAGAGTGAGACGCGAGAAACCCTATCTAACAAGAGGCTATATACAATGGAGTAAAAAATCTCTCCATATTAGTTGTTTTAAATAGAATACGCGCGTTCCCGGAAAAAAGAAACGAAAATTGGCAGACAATGTTTTTTAATGTACCAAGAAAGAAAACTCGATCAAAAACACGCCCCCGCTTCCAGGTCGCGAGGGTCGTCGCGCCCACACACATAGACATAGACATGCACATACGTGTTTACATAAAATTCCATCTCCATCTGCATCTCCAATCATATTTGTCCAACTGGCACATTACTAACGTTGTTAATTATATACACAACAATATTAACATACAACATCTCTTGACCAACCCGAACCCTCTTCAACACCTGCCCGTGCTTCCCACCCGAAACAGTCAGTGCCGCATGCATGCCCGGCCAGAGCGGACGCGACCACACACTAGCGCCGGCATTGAAGTGGTGCGCCAGCAAAGAGAGCATCGCCCGCGCCAGTTCCCAGTGCACGTGATGATACGTCTCCAACGTATCTATTATTTATGAAGTATTCATGCCAATATTTTATCAATCTTGGGTGTTTTACAATCATTTTATAGCAACTTTATATCATTTTTTGGGACTAACCTATTAACCCAGTGAACAATGCTAGTTGTTGTTTTTTGCTTGTTTTTTACACCGCAGGAAATCAATATCAAACGGAGTCCAAACACCGCGAAACATCATGGAGATTTTTTTGGACCAGAAGGAACACAATGGGCCAGAGCAGCACCTAGGGGGTGCCCTGGGGGGCACAACCCACCAGGGCGCGCCAGGGCCCCCTGGCGCGCCCAGGTGGGTTGTGCCCACCTCGGTGGCCTCTCGTACCCCTTCTCTGCACTATAAATTCCCGAATATTATGAAACCTTTCGGGGTTAACCTAGATCAGAAGTTTCGCCACCGCAGGGCTCTGTAGCCACCGAAAACCAATCTAGACCCATTCCGGCACCCTGTCAGAGGGGGAAATCAACTCCGGTGGCCATCTTCATCATCCCGGCGGCCACCACGATGAGGAGGGAGTAGTCCATCCTCGAGGCTGAGGGTTTGTACCAGTAGCTATGTGTTTTATCTCTCTCCCTCTCTCTCGTGATCTATATCATGGGCTTTGTTAGCATAGATGGATCATATGATGTTTCTCCCCTCTATACTCTTGTTGAGATGAATTGAATCCTTACCTTTTGAAGTTTTTTCATGTCGGATTGAATGTTCAGATTTTAGAACACATGATATATGTCTTGTGGTATGAATACTTGAGGTGACAATTGGGGTATCTTATTGATTCACTTGATATATGTTATGGCATTCAACTTACGGATTCCCGTGGTGATATTGGGGCAATCTATGCATAGGGGTTGATGCACATTTTTATTATCATTTCTTCGACAGAAACCTTGGGGTCTCTTTCTAGTTCTTTCTGTGGATTGAGTATTATGAATATGAATTTGCTTTGGTGTTATTCTAGTACGAACTCTAGGATAGACCGAACGGAAACAATAGCTTTGTGTAATTTTAGTACGAACTCTTGAATAGATCGAACGAAAAGAATAGCTTTGAGGTAGTCTTGTACCCTACAAACAATTTCTATCTTTTGTTCTCCACTAATAGGAACTCGGGAGTGATTCTTTGTTGTACTTTGAGCGATAATCATATGATCCAACTATGTTAGCATTGTTGAGAGATTGCACTAGCGAAAGTACGAACCCTAGGCCTTGTTTTTAAGCATTGAAATGCCGTTTTTGTGCCCGTTTACTGTTTTCTACCTTTCTATTTTTATTTATTCAGATTATAAAAATATATTTATACCATCCATAGTACACTTTTATCACCATCTCTTCGCCGAGCTAGTGCACCTATACAATTTGCCATTGTATTGGGTGTGTTGGGGACACAAGAGATTTCTTGTATTTGGTTGCAGGGTCGTTTGAGACAGACCATCTTCATCCTACACCTCTCACGGATTGATAAACCTTAGGTCATCCACTTGAGGGAAAATTTCTATTGTCCTACAAAACTCTGCGCTTGGAGGGCCAACACGTGTCTACAAGAATAAAGTTGCGTAGTAGACATCAAGCTTTTTTCTGGCGCTATTGCCGGGGAGGTGAGTGCTTGAAGGTATATCTTTAGATCTTGCAATCGAATCTTTTAGTTTCTTGTTTATCACTAGTTTGGTTTATAAAAGAAAACTACAAAAAATGGAATTGAGGCTGCATCATATTATTCATCTTTATAATGTATTTCTTGAAAATGATGGAAAGGAAAATTATGCTCAACTGATAGAAGAAGAATTCAATAGAATGTTTGGTATAAATGATGAGCATGATTGCAATGTTATTAGTATGAATTCTTTGAATATCCATGATGCTAATGATATGCAAAACTATAAGCTTGGGGAAGCTATGTTTGATGAAGATAATATTTTTAGTCCCCCAAGGTTTGATGTGCAAATTTGTTATAATGATTGCATGCCTTGTATTTATGATGATTATAATGATGAAAGTGGATTTGGAGAGGTCATGACTTTATTTAGTGATGAATCCACTATTTTGGAAGAGGTTTCAATTGATTGTGACAACAAAGTTGCTATCCATGATGATTATGGTGATGACATATATGTTATAGAGAATAATTATAACCATGATTTTAATTTTCAGTCTCGTGATAGTTATTCTGTTGAGTTTGCTCCCACTACGATGAATGAGAATAAATTTGCTTATGTGGAGAGTAATAAAATTTAGCTTGTGGATCATGAAAAGAATGCTTTATATGATAGTTATATTTTTGAACTCATTCATGATGCCCCTTAAAATTATTATGAGGGAGGAACTTATGCTTGTAAGAATTGCAATAATATCAAGTTTCCTCTCTATGTGCTGAAAATCTTGAAGATATGTTTGCTTTGCCTTCCTATGCTAGTTGATTCTTGTTCCCACAAGTTGTTTTCTCACAAAATCCCTTTTCATAGGAAGTGGGTTAGACTTAAATGTGCTAGTCATATGCTTCATGATGATGTCTTTATGTTTCAATTCTTATCTTTTATGCGAGCATCATTGAACTCATCATGCCTAGCTAAAAGGCATAAAAGAAAAGCGCTTGTTGGGAGACAACCCAACACTTTTACCTACTTTTTTTGTGTGTTCACATGATTATGTTACTGTTGTAATCATGTTTTATTGCTTTTGTTTCAATAAAGTGCCAAGTAAGATCTTTGGGATGGCTAACAGTGATAGTTGATTTGATCTTGCGGAAAAACAGAAATTTATGCGCTCAGGAAAACAATTCTCATTTTTAACATAATCGTAATAAAATGCTGATTATTTTTTCACAAGATTAATAGACAAATTTCTCAGGTTTTCCTAATTTTTCAGAATTTTTCGAGTAGCAGAAGTATTTTTTGAGTACAGATTACTACAGACTATTCTGTTTTTGACATGTTCTGTTTTCAATGCATAGTTTGCTTGTTTTCTAGTTTCTATGGATTATATTGCTCAATATAAATTTTAGAAATGATATGATACAGTAGGAATTGTGTGAGAACAATTATGAATCTTTTCTTTGACGGTACCAAAAGTGAAATGGTTTGCTCTTTATCATACTAACCTATCTCACAAAGTTCCGTTAAGTTTTGTGTGATTGAAGTTTTCAAGTTTTGGGTGAGATGTCGATATGAGGAGAATGAGGAATGAAAAGACCCTAATCTTGGGTATTCCCAAGGCACCCCAAGGTAATATTCAAGGAAGATCCAAACAACTAAGCCTGGGGATGCCCCGGAAGGCATCCCCTCTTTCGTCTTCAACATTATCGGTAACCTCACTTGGAGCTATGTTTTCATTCGTCACATGATATGTATTTTTCCTGGAGTGTCATTTTATTTTGTTAGGATTTGCTTTCTGCTATTTAGAATAATGTGTTGCCTCTTTTATTTCAATAAAAGTGGCAATGATAGCCTTTGCCATGCTTATTTTGCAAGTATACTTGTTGCTGTTTGAAAACAGAAAGTTTACCGCTATTGCAAAAATTCCCTAGAAAAGTCAAAATGTGATAAAATGTTTAAACTTTTTTGCAAAATGATCTACGATAAATTTTTTGCAGTGTGGTGAATTTTCATAATGTTTGGAGTTTAAGAAGTATTGATACTCTTGCATTCTTTACAGACTGTACTGTTTTGGTAGATTGCTGTTATTTTTGCATATGTTTGCTTGTTTAATGATTCTATTTGAGGATAGGAGTATTAAGTATGCAGAGGCATTTAGTATGAAATGTTTAATAATAATTTTAGTGATTTGATACAGTAGATAATGATAAGGTTTTTGCATTGGTTTTTACTAACTTATCTCACGAGTTCCTGTTGAGTTTTGTGTGGATGAAGTTTTTGAGATTTAGGAAACCGCGATATGAGAGGAATTAAGGAGACACAAAGGCTCAAGATTGGGGATGACCAAGGCATACCAAGATAATATTTTAAGAAGTCTCAAGCATCTAAGCTTGGGGATGCCCCGATAGGCATCCCACCTTTCTTCTTCAACAACTATCAGTTAGTATCGGTTGAGCCTCACTTTTTGCTTCTTCACATGACGTGTGCTATCCTTGTATTGTCATTTTATTTTGTTTTGCTTGTTGTTTTAATAAAATACATAGATCTGAATGTTTTAAATAAAATATAGTCCTCAAATACTTTCCAAGGAGGCTAAGTAAGCAGCATTCACATCGCGTCAATGAAGCTCTTTTGTATGTCGTTTACTATTGTGCTTCACTTATATCCTATGACTAAATTGCTGAATAAATTGAATGTCATGAAGTTGAAATCATATCATTCCTAGTGGTAGCTTCACATTGGGTTTAGAATGTGAAATCTTTTGAGGCTTGACAATCACAATATTGGTCATACAAGGAATTCACAAATAATTAGTATAAGGAAGAGAACTTTCACATATAAATACACTATCATGGAAATCTTTTATGATTTTGAGACCCCATCAAAATATTATATGCCAAAATTGTTGACATTGGAAAAGGAAGACAACATAATGGTTTATGTTTGTTCATATTCACACAGAAGTTATATTGTCATAGATCCTTCAACATGTGGTGCTTGACCCCAATCTTTGCTAGCCAAAAGTACCGCACCAAGTAGAGATACTACTTGTGCATCCAAAAACCCTTAAACCCAAATCTTATTTTCAAGAGTCCACCATACCTACCTAAGGATTGAGCAAGATCCTTCAAGTAAGTTGTCATCGGTGCAATAAGGCAATAAAAATTGCTTCTAGAAGTGTAAGATCATTTAGTGTAAGAGAAAATTGACCGTTGTACGAACTTGTGATGGCAAAGTAATAAAGGCGACAAACTGCATAATAAAGGTTGCTATCATTATGGTCAATATAACATGACGTTCTTTTACACTAAGGGGTTGACCATACAAACAAATAAGCGCATGGCAACCTCTGCTTCCCTCTATGAAGGGCATATCTTTTACTTTTCAGTATTTACTTTTATGCAAAGAGTCAAAGTATTCCTCTCTATTCCTTTTTATTTTCTCTTTTGGTAAGCATCATGTGGTGAGGAAAGATCTAGGCACATATGTCCAGGTGAATATGGGTGGCATGAGTTATTATTGTTGACATCACCATTGAGGTGAATACGTTGGGAGGCAAAACAATAAGCCCCTATCTTTGTATGTGTCCGGTTGAAACGTTTTGCTCATGTGTACAAGGTGAGTGTTAGCAATCATAGAAGACTATATGATGGTTGAGTATGTGGAGCTCTTACTTAAACTCTTTTGAATAAGTTGAATTGCAATTGCTTGGTGACTAAGAACATAGGTTGTTGAGTTTGAAGAGAATTCATTGTTTGAACCTTAACATGTGAATTGGTTGCTACTATAACATGAGAAGTTTCATAAGAAAGAATTGTTGTTATGATGCTAGTAAAAGTGATTGAAATTATCATTGATAAAACTTATGCACTTTGCTAGCATTCACACTTCATAAATTATTTCTTTTGTCATTTACCTACTCGAGAACGAGTAGGAATTAAGATTGGCGATGCTGATACGTCTCCAACGTATCTATAATTTATGAAGTATTCATGCCAATATTTTATCATTCTTCGGTGTTTTACAATCATTTTATAGCAACTTTACATCATTTTTTGGGACTAACCTACTGACCAAGTGCCCAGTGCTAGTTGTTGTTTTTTGCTTATTTTCTCCACTGCAGGAAATCAATATCAAACGGAGTCCAAACACCGCGAAACTTTACGAAGATTTTTTTGGACCACAAGGAACCCAATGGGCCAGAGTTGCACCTAGGGGGTGCCCCGAGGGGGGCACAACCCACCAGGTACGCCAGGGCCCCCTAGCACGCCCAGGTGGGTTGTGCCCACCTCGGTGGCCTCCCATACCCCTTCTTTGCACTATAAATTCCCAAATATTCGGAAACCCTTTGGAGTTAACCTAGAACAGAAGTTCCACCGTCGCAGGGCTCCATAGCCACCGAAAAGCAATCTAGACCCGTTCCGGCACCCTGCCAGAGTGGGGAATCATCTCCGGTGGCCATCTTCATCATCGCGGTGGACACCACGATGAGGAGGTAGAAGTCCACCCTCGAGGCTGAGGGTTTGTACCACTAGCTATGTGTTTTATCTCTCTCTCTCGTGATTTATATCATGGGATTTGTTAGCATAGATGGATCATATGATGTTTCTCCCCTCTATACTCTTCTTGAGATGAATTAAATCTTTACCCTTTGAAGTTTTGTCATGTCGGAATGAATGTTCAGATTTGAGAACACATGATATATGTCTTGCGGTATGAATACTTGAGGTGACAATTGGGGTACCTTATTGATTCACTTGATATATGTTATGGCATTCAATTCGCGGATTCCCGCGGTGATATTGGGGCAATCTATGCATAGGGGTTGATGCATGTTTTTATTATCTTTTCTCTGATGGAAACCATGGGGTCTCTTTATAGTTCTTTGTGTGGATTGAGTATTATGAATATGAATTTGCTTTGGTGTTATTCCAGTACGAACTCTAGGATAGATCGAAAGGAAACAATAGCTTTGTGTTATTTTACTTCGAACTCTTGAATAGATCAAATGGAAAGGATAGCTTTGAGGTAGTCTCGTACCCTACAAACAATTTATATCTCTTGTTCTCCACTAATATGAACTCGGGAGTGATTCTTAGCTGTACTTTGAGGGATAATCATATTATCCAACTATGTTAGCATTGTTGAGAGAATGCACTAGCGAAAGTACGGACCCTAGGCCTTGTTTTTAAGCATTGAAATATCGCTTTTGTGCCCATTTACTATTTGCTACCTTGTTGTTTTTATTTACTCAGATTATAAAAATATATTTCTACCATCCATATTACACTTTTATCACCATCTCTTCGCTGAACTAGTGCACCTATACAATTTGCCATTGTATTGGGTGTGTTGGGGACACACGAGATTTCTTGTATTTCGTTGCAGAGTCATTTTAGAGAGACCATCTTCCCCTACACCTCTTACGAATTGATAAACCTTAGGTCATCCACTTGAGGAAAAATTGCTACTGTCCTACAAAACTCTGTGCTTGGAGGCCCGACACGTCTCTACAAGACTAAAGTTGCGTAGTAGACATCACGCGACTGCTCCACATTCAAAGGTCACAATAGCCGGCCACAACATGCATGTAAAAAGTTCTTGGGAGTCCGTGCTACAGTTAGCTGTCCTCCCCCAACTTGTCAATCTCTTCCAGTAGTGCTAGTACTCCATGGCGTGATCCATCAACAAGCAGGCGGGAAAGTTATCGTATACTCGGTTTGCGGCAAGTGGCATGATGAGCAACTGTGTGGGGTGGAGCCGTGGAGGAGGGTGAGAAATGAACGCGATAGACGTGATTTAAACATTGGTTTTGCTCGATGGAGCGATCCAGCGAAGTGAAACGTTGGTTTCTCTCTGTTTCCATTTTTCTCCGGAAAAACGGAAACTTTTCACTCCATTTTCATTCTACTCCAAGGTTGCCCCGTTACGACATTCCATCAAATACAAAGGAAAACTATTGATGGGGTCACTATGACTTAAACCCTAAACCATAAACAGGATTTAATTTCATGGCTAGGTAGAACTTGTCAAAGGAATGACGGCTGGCACCCTCGGATTATACGATGCTTTTGTGCAGTTCCACTAAAATCGAGTTGAGCATCCCTGATGGCAATGATATTGAAGAAGTGTGATTAGAATAATAGTACTGGCACTAGTTCATGAGACATAAACTCGTCACAAATAGAAGCCGGTAGAAGTAGAGAAAGATCAACATGGAGATGGAGCTACGTGGGGAGCTGCGGTAGTGGAGCAAGCCGGCTCCAAAAGGAAAATGTACCTGGGACGTCGGGCTATAGCTAGAAGGGCAGTTGGGAGGCGGCATCAGCCTATACCGCGGGGACCCCCCGATTTGGATGCACTGACTGTGGGTTTTCTCCCTCGCCGATGTCGACCGCGTCTACGCAGAACATTGTTCCCTCCCCCTAGCGGCAGGATCAGGCTGGATCTGTGACCAGCGGTGTGGCCACCGTCGTTCTACGCTTGTGAAGAGAGCAACCCAAGCAAGCAGGCTTGTAGCTTAGGCTCCTGCTAGTGTATATATAGTGGTTTTCTTTTTCTCTCCATATCAACCATTTTATATTGCGTATGTGTCATTGAAGAGTGAAATTATGGTTGCTTCTTCCGACTAACTTCCTGTGTGATTTGACTTCTCCTTAGTGGCCCCTACACATACTCCCCCTACGTGTATGGCCGTTCCTAAGTCTCACTTGTACTTATCTCTATTTTCTTGCATGACACGTAGACAGGATGTGGATAGAGGAATTTTGTTACTGCACGTTGTTACGTAGTACTACTAGTACCTACTCCCTCCTTCCGGGTCACTACTGGTACTCCCTCCTTCCAGGTCACTACTGGTACTCCCTCCATCCTGGCTTATTGGTCCCCTTTGTACTCAATTTATGGGCTCGTTCTCCTCAAGAAATTGTCTTTACTAATGTACTAATATCGGGAATGCTTGTGTGAACAACGAATGATTAAACCTTGCATGCAACATTTTGACAAAGCATTCGCTTATGAACATGTGAATGTGAGGGACTACAACATCGTGCATGCATGTGATAACACTTTTGCCCTTGTTTTGGACTCTAACTTGCATGTTTTGAATGGAACTAACATGGACTGACGTTGTTTTCAGCAGAACTGCCATGGTGTTATTTTTGTGCAGAAATAAAAGTTCTCGGAATGACCTAGAAATCTACGGAGACACGTTTTGGAAATAATGAAAAATAATGGCAAAAGAATCAGCATCAGGGGGCCCACACCCTGTCCATGAGGGTGCGGGGCACCCCCCTGGGCGCGCCCCCTGCCTCGTGGGCCCCCTGGGACTCACCGACCTCAACCCCAACTCCATATATTCACTTTCAGGGAGAAAAAATCAGAGAGAAGGGTTCATCGCGTTTTATGATACGGAGCCGCCGCCAAGCCTAATGTTCCTCGGGTGGGCTGATCTGGAGTCCGTTCGGGGCTCCGGAGAGGGGAATCCATTGCCATTTCCATCGTCATCATCAACCATCCTCCATCACCATTTTCATGATGCTCACCACCATGCGTGAGTAATCTCATCGTAGGCTTGCTGGATGGTGATGGGTTGGATGAGATTTACCATGTAATCGAGTTAGTTATGTAAGGGTTTGATCACTTGTATCCATTATGTTCTAAGATTGATGTTGTTATGACTTTGCTATGCTTAATGCTTGTCACTAGGGCCCGAGTGCCATAATTTCAGATCTGAACCTATTATGTTTTCATGAATATATATGAGTTCTTGATCCTATCTTACAAGTCAATAGTCACCTACTATGTGTTATGATCTAGCAAACCCGAAGTGACAATAATCGGGACCACTCCCGGTGATGACCGTAGTTTGAGGAGTTCATGTATTCACTAAGTGTTAATGCTTTGGTCCGGTACTCTATTAAAGGAGGCCTTAATATCCCTTAGTTTCCAGTAGGACCCCGCTGCCACGGGAGGGTAGGACAAAACATGTCATGCAAGTTCTTTTCCATAAGCGTGTATGACTATATTCGGAATACATGCCTATATTACATTGATGAACTGGAGCTAGTTCCGTGTCACCCTATGTTATAACTGTTGCATAAGGAATCACATCCGACATAATTATCCATCATTGATCCATTTCCTACGAGCTTTTCACATATTGATCTTTGCTTACTACTTTTCCGTTGCCACTGTTACGATTGCTACAAAAACTACTACTGTTACTTTTGCCACCGTTACCGTTACTTCCATACTACTTTGCTACTAAATACTTTGTTGTAGTTATTAAGTCTTTCAGGTTTGGTTGAATTGACAACTTGTGACACCCCAAGACCGACACTCCAGAAGACTTCCATATATTTCATGACCACCGTGTGTTTCATTTGTGCTTGCTCTATTTATTCTTTTGCATTGCATCAAGTCTTCTTGCAACCCGTTTTAAAACTCAACTAAATAAATTGTATGGGTCTTCGATCCATTTAAATCGTGGGAAATTCATATGGTGAAATTCTCTTTAAAACATATCCTCCCAATATATTAGGGAGCTATAATGAATATTCCATTAACTTGGAATCACCCATAATACATTTGCATTGTTCTTCAACTCTTCTATTGTCCGGATCAACTTCCTATCGTTCCTTTTCGACCTTTTAAGTTAAATTGCAAATTGGGTTGCAATTTTTCTTTCTCCATAAATGTTCCATATCTTCCCAAAAATCACATCTAATGTGTGGGAGCATCTCCTCAAAACTCAGCCCATTTAGGGACCGTTCGAATGGGCTTCGAAATTCAAACATGTTGAATTAAATTCAACATGTGCGAATTTATTTTCTCTAAAAATCCTCTTGCCATTTTATTTTAATTCCTCATATTTTTATGAGTCCAAGAAAATTGGCCTCGTGCTCAAATTCTTCTCCTATCTCTCTTTATATTTCTAAATTCTCTGTTTAATTGCTAAAACAGGGAAAAGAGAAATGGGAGAGAGAGAAGCCTAGCTGGCCTCTTGGGCCTAGGCCAGCCAGCAACCTACTCCCTTAGCCCACCAAGGCCCACCAGTGCCCCATCTAACCCTAGCCTGCACCCAGTCCCCCGAACCGCATCTCCAGCGCGAACCGCGCCGCTGCGCCTCCCGGTGCCCGCAGCTGCGTCGCCGGTCTTCCGCCTCGACCCGGCATTGTCCCCTTTGGCAACCGCATATGTGCAGCGCCACAAATTTTGCCTCTGTACACTATTTGGTGTTGACCGTGGAGTTCCACAAGTTGCTAGCATAAGTCCGTTGCTTCCTCCCTGAATGATTTCGCCAAGTACCTCTTTCGGTGTGACCAAGACTGCAAGCACCACAGATCCGCCAAGTACCTTGACGTCCGATGCCTAGAACCACCACCAAACAGGGAATAACGCCAAGTACCAGGTCAACGACGACCGCCAAGTTCGTCTTTCGCCGTCTCCGAAATCGCCAAGTACCACGACGCCAAGTACCCCTTCGGAACGCCAAGGTGGATCTCTACCGTTGACGATGTTCCGATAAGACCGTTAAAGGAATGACTACTTCCACGATGATACGAGAACAACTATCATCGACGTGCATTTTGCCAAGTACCACTACCATTGACCCTCGAAGACTCCATGGACGTCAAGTCCCTCGCCGTGACCCTGAACATCTACGGAAACTTTTGCGACTAAGAACGTAAACGACTACCTGGGACCCCAAGTTACTCGGATTCGTCAAGTCCCTCTATGAAAGGTGTATCACTACTTCCATTACCGACGCCGTGTACCACTACTTCCACTACGACCGCCCTGAGAACGTCTACTTCCTCTACATTGCACCAAACCCGAACCGCCCCGTTTGCATGCTTTGAAGGTATAACCCTGAGATGACGCCCGTGGACAAATGTGTGTGTTGTATGAGATGCATGGTTAGATGTTGTATCCGCCCGTGAATGTTAGTTGTTCCCTTGTTTGACACCGTCGTCGACCTATGGGAACCCGGTAGTCGGGAGCACCCCACCATCTTGCTCAACTCGCTCACGCCCTTTCTTTTACCATTGGTATCTCAATCGAGTTACCGGAACCGATATGTTGTCGTGGCATCATTTTCAGTTTTGTTGCCGTGGTACACTTGCTTTCCACCACGGTGACAAATGCTTCATAATATGCTCATGTCAAAATTTTCATAAAAAAATTGCAGAAAACTTTTATGGCATCCGCATCATGCTAACAACTTTTAAAATGCTTAAATTGGTGTTAGCATTAAATTGCTAAATGCATATGGGGATTTACCGGAATTGTTGTTTGGTGTTCCGACCTCATTTAAACTTGCCTAAATAGATAGTTTATATATGTTTCACCTCTTGCCATGTTTAACAACATTTAATATTGTTGGGTACATAGACGGGAGAGAACTAAATAAATGAATGTGGTGTTGCGTCGATATGCAACTCGTTGCATATTGAGCTCCACTTAACTTGTAGTGTTGTTTGTTGCATTTTGCCATGCCATGACTCATTAAACCGTACATGCATCATACTTGGTTGCGCATCATTTCATGTTTATGTGGTGGTTGTTTAACATGATGTTTCCTTCTTTCTGGTTGTGCTTCTTCTCGATAGTTCCTATAGTGTTGCGATTGTGAGGATCCGTTCGACTATGTTGGTTCATCTAGTTCATGGATTCGGTCTTCTCCCTAGCGGGATTCTCAGGCAAGATGACCATTACCCTCGATATCACTTCTATCTTTGCTTGCTAGTTGTTCATTCTATTGCTATGTCGCACTACCTATCACTTGTTTATCATGCCTCCCATATTGCCATATCAAGCCTCTAACCCACCTTCCTAGCAAACCGTTGTTTGGCTATGTTACCTCTTTGCTCAGTCCCTCTTATAGCATTGTTAGTTGCAGCTGAAGTTTAAGATTGCTCCATGTTGGAACATGGATATGTTGGTATATCACAATATCTCTTATTTTAATTAATGCATCTATATACTTGGTAAAGGGTGGAAGGCTCGGCCTTATGCCTGGTGTTTTGTTCCACTCTTGCCGCCTTAGTTTCCGTCATACCGGTGCTATGTTCCTCGATTTTGCGTTCCTTATGCGGTTGGGGTTATGGGACCCCCTTGACAGTTTGCTTTGAATAAAACTCCTCCAGCAAGGCCCAACCTTGGTTTTACATTTGCCTAACAACCTATAACTTCCGCTTGGGGTCGCAAACCCGAGGGTCATCTTTATTTTAACCCCCCCCCCCCTCCCCCCCCCCGGGCCAGTGCTCCTCTGACTACTGGTCCGAAACGGGCAACATGCAGGGCCACCTCGGGGAAACTTCAGAGTTGGTTTTACTCGTAGCTTGATCTATCCGGTGTGCCCTGAGAACGAGATATGTGCAGCTCCTATCGATATTTGTCGGCACATTCGAGCGGTCTTGCAGGTCTTGTTTTAACATTGTCGAAATGTCTTCTAACCGGGATTCCGAGACTGATCGGGTCTTTCCAGAAGAAGGAATATCCCTCGTGAGAGCTTGTGATGGGCTATGTTGGGACACCCCTGCAGGGTATAAACTTCAGACAGTCGTGCCCGTGGTTATGTGGCAGCTGGGAATTTGTTAATATTCGGTTGTAGAGAACTTGACACTTGACTTAATTAAAATGAATCAACAGTGTGTGTAGCCGTGATGGTCTCTTTTCGGCGGAGTCCAGGAAGTGAACATGGTTTGGGTTATGTTTGAACGTAAGTAGCTTCAGGATATCTTCTAGCTTCACGACCGTTACGTAGCTTCTCGTCTTACTCTTAGTTGCGTATGTTAGCCTCCTTATTTGCTTAGAGCTTGTTGCAACTCCACCTTATTACCTTATCCTACCCATAAGATTAAATAGTCTTGATCTCGCGGGTGTGAGATTGCTGAGTCCTCGTGACTCATAGATACTACCAACACAGTTGCAGGTGCCAATGATACCAGTGCAGGTGATGCTACCGAACTCAAGTGGGAGTTCGACGAGGACCTTGGTCGTTACTATGTTTTGTTTCCTGATGATCAGTAGTGGAGCCCAGTTGTGACGATCGGGGATCTAGCATTTGGGGTTATCTCCCTTTTATTTGGATTTGACCGTAGTCGGTCTATGTGTGTATTTTGGATGATGTATGAATTATTTAAGTATTGTGTGAAGTGGCGATTGTAAGCCAACTCTCTTTATCCCTGTCTTGTTCATTACATGGGATTGTGTGAAGATGACCCTTCTTGCGACAAAACCACCATGCGGTTATGCCTCTAAGTCATGCCTCGACATGTGGGAGATATAGCCGCATCGTGGGCGTTACAAGTTGGTAATCAGAGCCATCCCCGAGTTAGGAGCCCCCTGCTTGCTCGAATCGCTGACGTTGTTGAGTCTAGAACAAAAATATTTTGAGTCTTAGGATTATATATATCAGAGAGTAGGATTCTTTTTACTCCACAGTCCCTTCGTCGCTCTGGTGAGGCCTCCTGACGTAGATGTTTTGACTTTCCTCTCCTCAAATTTCACAAAAAAAAGGATCACGTGGGTATCTCACAATCGTTCCGATATTCTTGTGATGAGAACATTGTTCTTGGTGCCTCCTGACATTTAGGGGTTGTGGCAGTGTCCCAGGGAGTTGTGCTGGAATACCTGAGTTCGCCGACATCGAAAATCTCTTTTATGCAGTTGTTGGTGAGATTACCTCGACGCCACCCAGTACTGGGGAGGGAGTTCGGGAGTATCGCCATAGCTTGTATAACTAATGCTTTTCGAAGGTTGAGGTACATGATTTCTGGAGTTTTCTTGGTTATGCGTTGATGGATGAATACTGTTGGAGCATAGGGCTTGTTAGTTGTGTGATATATATTGTGCCTCCTTGTATCCCCAACACCAGATTGCGTAACCAAAAAGTTTTGGGAGTTTTTAGGTGGGAATTCAAGTATCGCGTAGGAATTCTTTCCAACAGACACATGATACGATATGGGGTCTATCATATGTTTGTACTGGCTTATTTCCTAAGCCAAATCTTTGTTTTGTTTTGAGTTGTGGTATTCGAGTTTCTTCAATGTCAAGTGTTGATTCCATACCTTTTCCTAAGTGGTGTTCTCATATTTCTATGTGAGTGCTAATCCTTTCGATCATCGAGATTGTCATGTCAATTTTTTTCCAACCGACATGCTTCTCTCGAGGCTAATCCTATCATTTTTCCCATTCGCGAGATCAATTCTAAGTTTTATCAATGGTGTTTGTTTCATCCGCCCCAAGTTGTCTTTGTTTTCCCCGCCCTCCCACCCTTTTTCATCAAGGACTCAGAGATATCAAATCTACTATCCATTTTATTCATGTGCAGTCTCTTCATTTTTGTTCAGTCAATGTTCTTACCCGGTGATTATCATGAAGATGGTCCGGAGTTTCAAGTTTATCATTCTTCGTTCTTTTTCTTCCCCAGTAGATCCAATGCAAGCTTTTGGTGTTGATCATATCCTTTTCCTTGTTTCAAATGTTTTCTCATGCCGGTGCACCTCTTAATCATACACTCCTTGCCATTCATTTGTTCTGGAGTACTGAAGATATCTCGTAGATTCGTGTTTACACTCTGCATTCGTTCAAGCTCTTTCGAGGATGTTATATCATTCAAGCCATTTAATTCAACTGGCGCAATCTCCCTTTCAAGTAAATCAGTTCAACGGTGTATCTTTTGAGTGGGCCCTAACCCACAGGTCTTTTCCCAGGATCTTACCTAACTCTTCTAATTTTCCCGGAGCTATTCCCAAATTCTATTCGAAGTTTGATGTAAGAATGAATTTCATCAGTAAGATGTTTTCCAAGATCGATTTCAAATTATTTTCATTGTTGGCTCAAACTCTTTGTTTTTCATTCTCCTGGGGTATCTCAACAACTCGTGGTCGTGTTTCTCGTCGTCATTCTCGGATCTGAAAACCGAAGAAGATTTTCTCTTCAATCTTATCCGTTATCTCAAAGATGTGTGGTTCTAACTTGTTGCCATCCTCTCATAATTATTTTGATTGTGAGAAATTCTTTTCATACCCATCCGAAGTATTTCAGGAATTCTTTCGGTTCTCAATTCTCCGGAGGCCATCACTTCAGAAAAGTTATTCATTCTTAGTTTTCAACTTCCATTCTCCAATAATTCTAAATTGATGCCTCTTCATTCATTCTCGAATTCTTCTGGTGAATCGTTCAATTATTCTCTAGTCTGCTCATGATCTATTTGTTCTCATGTATCTAAATCCCCTCAAGTATGTTCATTCGTTTTCCAAATTCTTACCGGTGAATTGTGCCTTTGGTACTTCCATTTTCAATGCTTACGGTGGTTCGTTCAAGAGTTCTCTTCCTTGGTTATCATATCAATTCGTTCGTTATTTCCAATCCTACTGGTGGTTCATGAAGATTTTCCCAAGTTTGCACTATATCTCTCCTCAATCCTTTTTCAAGAGGAATAAGTAGTATGCCAAATCCGTCGCTTGTCATCAATTTAAATAGATGAAGGAAACACATAACATAATTCTTATTCTTGTTTCATCCAAGTGATTTAATCCCTTCCTTCGGAGTTTGTTCATGAAGAATAAATTCTCGGTTTCAAGTTGTTCATCTTTCTTTTCCGGAGTTCAAAGTTTTCTCATTTCGTAGATCCATCTAATTCATTGCAAGGCTTTATCTTGTTCTTTTCAACTTTGCTTTCATTTGATCATTCTTTTATTACCGGAGTTCTCACGAAGGATCAACATGGTGGTTTGTCAAGGATTCCTATCGTTCTTCAGTTGTTCTTCAAGATTTCTCTCGGAGTTAAGATCCGCCAAGCTACACTCTAAAATAAACATGGTTCTCAACACATGCTTTCTTTTGAGGAGTTCAAGCCTTCTTCATCTTGCATTCCAAAGTGCAGTCCTTTCTATCTTATCTTTCAGGTGGTGGTATGTCATTCATGATAATTTTCGTTCGTGCTTCATGATTCACAAGTTGTCAGGAATGAGATATTTTAAAACCATCATTTTCTCTTCATTCATGAGATCTTTGCAACCCATCAATCTCTTCATTGGAGTTATCTCGGGTTATATTTCACCTAAAGCTTTTCCAAAGGATTGTTGCTATTTATGGTGCTTATAAATGACCCAAGTTCTTCATTTATCCTCCCGGTGAAATAAGTTTCTAGTCTCCTTGTTGAAATCAATCCAACTTATTTTTTCCGTTAGTGGCAGAATTTCACCTCATAATTTGAGACGTTTTCCATAAGCCCACTACAAGCTTATTCTTTTGTTGTTGATTTTCCAACAACTCCGCTCAACCTTCTTCGTAAGGATGCTTTTCCAATTTATTTGTGGGAGAGGATGTTTTCTCTTCTCCGTTATTTTCATTCCATTCTTCCATTTCGTGTTGATGCTCTCTTCACTCATCATCTCATATTGTGAGGATCGTGTTCTTTTCGTGCTTATCCATTTAACCGGAGTGTTGTGCTCTCATTCAAGTTCTCTCATCTTATCAAGTTTTGCATCCCTTCTCAACCGGAGTGTTGTCTGAAATCTTTCTTACCCCTTGTGCCATTCTTTCAATAGTTCTGGAGGCAGTGTGTTGTTGATTTCATCAAGCATCCTCTCATCTTGTAAAGTTCATGTTCAAATCCTTCCATTTACAGTCGGAGTGCTGTCCAAATTATACCATTCTTATTCCTTCTCTATCTTGTTTTAATCGGAGTGGTTTCAATATCTATCTTGCCACTTAGCCACTTTGTTCTCGTCGTATTCCATGTTCCTCTTATCTAACAGAGTGTTCGCAATCTCGTTCATATCCATTGTATTCTCCTTGTTCAACCTCTCAAGGTTCACTGGTTTCACTCGTTTGTCAAAGAAGCAACTTGTTTTACCTTTTCCTCTTCCGTTTCTCCCCGGTGCCATCCTTAGATCTCGGGTCGAGATCTCTTGTAAGTGGAGGAGAGTTGTGATGCCCCAAGACAGACACTCCAAAAGACTTCCATATATTTTGTGATCACAGTGTGTTTCATTTGTGCTTGCTCTATTTATTCTTTTGCATTGCATCATGTCTTCTTCCAACCCGTTTTAAAACTCAACTAAATAAATTCTATGGGTCTTCAATCCATTTAAATCGAGGGAAATTCACATGGTGAAATTCTCTTTAAAACATATCCTCCCAATATATTAGGGAGCTATAATGAATCTTCCATTAACTTGGAATCACCCATAACACATTTGCAATATTCTTCAACTCTTCTTTTATCCGACTCAACTTCCTATCTTTCCTTTTCGACCTTTTAAGTTAAATTGCAAATTGGGTTGCAAATTTTCTTTCTCCATAAATGTTCCATATCTGCCCAAAATAAAATCTAATGTGTGGGAGCATCTCCTCAAATCTTAGCCCATTTAGAGTCCATTCGAATGGGCTTCGAAATTCAAACATGTTGAATTAAATTCAACATGTGCGAATTTATTTTCTCTAAAAATCATCTTGCCATTTTATTTTAATTCCTCATATTTTTATGAGTCCAAGAAAATTGGCCTCGTGCTCAAATTCTTCTCCTATCTCTCTCTATATTTCTAAACTCTCTGTTTAATTGCTAAAACAGGGAAAAGAGAAATGGGAGAGAGAGAAGCCTAGCTGGCCCCTTGGTCCTAGGCCAGCCAGCGCCCTGCTCCCCTTAGCCCACCAAGCCCGAGCCGGTGCCCCGTCTAACCCTAGCCCACACCCAGTCCCCCGAGCCACCTCTCTCGCGATCCCATCCACCACGCGCCACTCACACCATCGCGCCCGCATCTCCCGATCCCCTCGCTTGCGCACAGGAGAGGAGCTCCCTGCGCCAGTTCCTTCCGCACCGCCCTCCTCTGCCATGGACTCCCTCCTCCTGCGCCCCCTCTCCCCATACTTCTCCTCGTCGCCACCAACCCACCTCTACCCCGCTGCCGGCAGCAGCAGCTGCTGCACCCTCTCGTCGACGCCGCGCCCGGACCTTCCCCGCGCCTCGCCTTCGACCTCGGCTTTCGCGTCCCATGGACATGAGCGCCACCGGCAGCAGGTTCAGGCCGTCCCCGTCGTTGAGTCCCTCGCCGCCCTTCTGCACCTCATCTCCAGCCCGAACCGTGCCGCCGTGCCTCCCGGTGCCCGCAGCTGCGTCGCTGGTCTTCCGCCTCGACCCGGAAATCATCCCCTTTGGCAACCGCATATGTGCAGCGCCACAAGTTTTGCCTCTGTACACCCGTGTGGTGTTGACCATGGAGTTCCACGAGTTGCTAGCATCACTCCATTGCTTCCTCCCTGAATGGTTTCGTCAAGTGCCTCTTTCGGTGTGACCAAGACCGCGAGCACCACAGATCTGACAAGTACCTCGACGTCTGATGCCTAGAACAACCACCGAACAGGGAATAACGCCAAGTACCAGGTTAACGAGGACTACCAAGTTCATCTTCCGCTGTCTCTGAAATCTTCAAGTACCACGACGCCAAGTAATCCTTCGTAACGCCAAGGTGGATCTCTACCGTTGACAAGGTTTCGATGAGACCGTCAAAGGAACGACTACTTCCACGATGATACAAGAACAACTACCATCGACATGCATTTTGCCAAGTACCACTACCGTCGACCCTTGAAGACTCCATGGACATCAAGTCCCTTGCCGTGACCCCGAACATCTACGAAAACTTGTGTGACTAAGAACGTAAATGACTACCGTTGACCCCAAGTTACTCGTATTCGTCAAGTCTCTCTACGAAACGTGTATCACCACTTCCATTACCGACGCCGTGTACCACTACTTCCACTACGACCGTCCCGAGAACGTCTACTTCCTCTACATTGCACTAAACCCAAACCGTCCCATTTGAATGCTTGGAAGGTATAACCCCGAGATGACGCTCATGGATGAATGCATGTGTTGTATGGGATGCATGGTTAGATGTTGTATCCGCCCATGAACGTTAGTTGTTCCCTCGTTTGACACCGCGGTCGGGAGCACCCCACCATCTTGCTCAACTCGCTCACTCCCTTTCTTTTGCCATCGGTATCTCAATCGAGTTACCGAAACCGATATGTTGCCGTGGCATCATTTTCGGCTTCGTTACCGTGGCACACTTCCTTTCCACCACGGTGAAAAATGCTTCATAATATGCTCATGTCAACATTTTCATAATAAAATTACATAAAACTTGTATGTCATCCGCATCATGCTAACAACTTTGAAAATGCTAAAATTGGTGTCTGCATTAAATTGCTAAATGCATATGGGGATTTACCGGAATTGTTGTTTGGCGTTCTGGCCTCATTTAAACTTTCCTAAATAGATAGTTTATATATGTTTCACCTCTTGCCATGTTTAACAACATTTAATATTGTTGGGTACATAGACGGGAGAGAACTGAATAAATGAATGTGGTGTTGTGTCGATATGCAACTCGTTGCATATTGAGCTCCATTTAACTTGTGGTGTTGTTTGTTGCATTTTGCCATGCCATGACTCATTAAACCCGACATGCATCATACTTGGTTGCGCATCATGTCATGTTTATCTGGTGGTTGTTTACCATGATGTTTGCTTCTTTCCGGTTGTGCTTCTTCTTGATAATTCTGGTAGTGTTGCGATTGTGAGGATCCGTTCGACTACGTTGGTTTGTCTACTTCATGGATTTGGTCTTCTTCCTAGCGGGATCTCAGGAAAGATGACCATTACCCTCGATATCACTTCTATCTTTGCTTGCTAGTTGTTCGTTGTATCGCTATGTCGCGCTACCTATCACTTGTTTATCATGCCTCCCATATTGCCATGTCAAGCCTCTAACCCACCTTCCTAGCAAACCGTTGTTTGGCTATGTTACCGCTTTGCTCAGCCCCTCTTATATTATTGTTAGTTGTAGGTGAAGTTGAAGATTGCTCCATGTTGGAACATGGATATGTTGGTGTTGGAAATATGCCCTAGAGGCAATAATAAAAGTATTATTATATTTCAATGTTCATGATAAATGTCTTTTATTCATGCTATAACTGTATTATCCGGAAATCGTAATACACGTGTGAATACTTAGACCACAATATGTCCCTGGTGAGCCTCTAGTTGACCAGCTCGTTGTGATCAACAGATAGTCATTGTTTCCTGACTATGGGCATTGGATGTCGTTGATAACAGGATCACATCATTAGGAGAATGATGTGATGGACAAGACCCAATCTTAAGCATAGCATAAAAGATCGTGTAGTTCGTTTTGCTAGAGCTTTGCCAGTGTCAAGTATCTCTTCCTTCGACCATGAGATCGTGTAACTCCTGGATACCGTAAGAGTGCCTTGGGTGTATCAAACGTCACAACGTAACTGGGTGACTATAAAGGTGCATTACAGGTATCTCCGAAAGTAGCTGTTGGGTTGACACGGATCGAGACTGCGATTTGTCACTCCGTATGACGGAGAGGTATCTCTGGGCCCACTCGGTAATGCATCATCATAATGAGCTCAATGTGACCAAGGTGTTGGACACGGGATCATGCATTACGGTACGAGTAAAGTGACTTGCCGGTAACGAGACTGAACAAGGTATTGGGATACCGACGATCGAGTCTCGGGCAAGTAACGTACCGATTGACAAAGGGAATTGCATACAGGGTTTGATCGAATCCTCGACATAGTGGTTCATCCGATGACAACATCGAGGAGCATGTGGGAGCCATCATGGGTATCCAGATCCCGCTGTTGGTTATTGACTGAGAGCGTCTCGGTCATGTCTGCATGTCTCCCGAACCCGTAGGGTCTACACACTTAAGGTTCGGTGACGCTAGGGTTATTAGGAAGACTAGTATGTGACTACCGAATGTTGTTCGGAGTCCCGGATGGGATCCTGGACGTCACGAGGAGATCCGGAATGGTCCGGAGGTAAAGATTTATATATGGGAAGTTGTCAAACGGACACCGGGAAGTTTCGGGGTCATACCGGTATTGTACCGGGGCCACCGGAAGGGTTCCGGGGGTCCACCGGGAGGGGCCACCCCTCCCGGGGGGCCACATGGGCTGCGTGGGGCAGGGAGCCAGCCCCTGGTGGGCTGGCCGCACCCCCCTCCCTTGGGCCCATGCGCCTAGGGTTGAGGGGGAACCCTAGAGGGGGCGCCCCCCTTGACTTGGGGGGCAAGCCACCCTCTCCCCTCCCCCTAGGCCACCGCACCCCCCCCTAGATGGGTTCTAGGGGGCCGGCCCCCTTCTCCCTTCCCCCTATAAATAGAGGGGTGAGGGGAGGGCAGCTGCACCACCCTCCAAGGCGCAGCCCTCCCCTCCCCAACACCTCTCCTCCTCCGTTGTGCGCTTGGCGAAGCCCTGTCGGAGTACTGCCTCTCCACCATCACCACGCCGTCGTGCTGCCGGTGGAGCTGTCTTCCTCAACCTCTCCTTCCCCCTTGCTGGATCAAGAAGGAGGAGACGTCTCCCGTCCCGTACGTGTGTTGAACACGGAGGTGCTGTCCGTTCAGCACTTGGTCATCGGTGATTCGAATCACGTCGAGTACGACTACATCATCACCTTGCAAGCTTCCGCACGCGATCTACAAGTGGTATGTAGATGCAAACTCTCTCCCTTGACCCGTTGCTTAGATGAACTCATAGATGGATCTTGGTGAAACCGTAGGAAAATTTTTAATTTTCTGCAACGTTCCCCAACAGTGGCATCATGAGCTAGGTCTATGCGTAGTTCTCTTTGCACGAGTAGAACACAATTTTGTTGTGGGCGTGGATTTTGTCATCTTACTTGCCTCTACTAGTCTTTTCTTGCTCAATGGTATTGTGGGATGAAGCGGCCCGGACCAACCTTACACGTATGCTTACGTGAGACCGGTTCCACCGACTGACATGCACTAGTTGCATAAGGTGGCTGGCGGGTGTCTGTCTCTCCCACCTTAGTTGGAGCGGAATCGATGAACAGGGCCCTTATGAAGGGTAAATAGAAGTTGACAAAATCACGTTGTGGTAATTCGTAGGTAAGAAAACGTTCTTGCTAGAACCCAATTGCAGCCACGTAAAAGATGCAACAACAATTAGAGGACGTCTAACTTGTTTTTGCAGCGATTGATCATGTGATGTGATATGGCCAGAAGTTGTGATGAATGATGAATTGTGATGTATGAGATCATGTTCTTTGTAATAGGATTCACGACTTGCATGTCGATGAGTATGACAACCGGCAGGAGCCATAGGAGTTGTCATTATTTTTTGTATGACCTGCGTGTCATTGAATAACGCCATGTAAACTACTTTACTTTATTGCTAAACGTTAGTCATAGAAGTAGAAGTAGTCGTTGGCGTGACAACTTCATGAAGACACGATGATGGAGATCATGATGATGGAGATCATGGTGTCAAGCCGGTGACAAGATGATCATGGAGCCCCGAAGATGAAGATCAATGGAGCTATATGATATTGGCAATATCATGTCACAACTATATAATTGCATGTGATGTTTATTATGTATTATGCATCTTGTTTACTTAGGACGACGGTAGTAAATAAGATGATCCCTTATAAAATTTCAAGAAGTGTTCTCCCCTAACTGTGCACCGTTGCTACAGTTCGTCGCTTCTAAGCACCACGTGATGATCGGGTGTGATGGATTCTTACGTTCACATACAACGGGTGTAAGACAGTTTTACACAGCGAAAACACTTAGGGTTAACTTGACGAGCCTAGCATGTGCAGACATGGCCTCGGAACACGGAGACCGAAAGGTCGAACACGAGTTGTATGGAAGATACGATCAACATGAGAATGTTCACCGACGATGACTAGTCCGTCTCACGTGATGATCGGACACGGCCTAGTCGACTCGGATCGTGTAACACTTAGATGACTAGAGGGATGTCTAATCTAAGTGGGAGTTCATAATTTGATTAGAACTTTATTATCATGAACTTAGTCTAAAAACCTTTGCAAATATGTCTTGTAGATCAATGGCCAATGCTAATGTCAACATGAACTTCAACGCGTTCCTAGAGAAAACCAAGCTGAAAGATGATGGCAGCAACTATACGGACTGGGTCCGGAACCTGAGGATCATCCTCATAGCTGCCAGGAAACAATATGTCCTAGAAGGACCGCTAGGTGACGCTCCCGTCCCAGAGAACCAAGACATTATGAATGCTTGGCAGTCTCGTGCTGATGATTACTCCCTCGTTCAGTGCCGCATGCTTTACAGCTTAGAACCGGGGCTCCAAAAGCGTTTTGAGCACCACGGAGCATATGAGATGTTCGAAGAGCTGAAACTAGTTTTTCAAGCTCATGCCTGGGTCGAGAGATATGATGTCTCCGACAAGTTCTACAGTTGTAAGATGGAGGAAAACAGTTCTGTCAGTGAGCACATCCTGAAGATGTCTGGGTTGCACAACCGTATGACCCAGCTGAACATTAACCTCCCAGATGAGGCAGTCATTGACAGAATCCTCCAGTCGCTCCCACCAAGCTACAAGAGCTTTGTGATGAACTACAACATGCAGGGGATGGAAAAGACCATTCCTGAAGTGTTCTCGATGCTGAAGTCAGCAGAGGCTGAAATCAAGAAAGAACATCAAGTGTTGATGGTCAATAAGACCACTAAGTTCAAGAAGGGCAAGGGTAAGAAGAACTTCAAGAAGGACGGCAAAGATGTTGCCGCGCCTGGTAAGCCAGTTACCGGGAAGAAGTCAAAGAATGGACCCAAGCCTGAGACTGAGTGCTTTTATTGCAAGGGGAAGGGTCACTGGAAGCGGAACTGCCCCAAATACTTAGCGGATAAGAAGGCCGGCAACACCAAAGGTATATTTGATATACATGTGATTGATGTGTACCTTACCAGTACTCGTAGTAACTCCTGGGTATTTGATACCGATGCCGTTGCTCATATTTGTAACTCACAGCAGGAGCTGCGGAATAAACGGAGACTGGCAAAGGACGAGGTGACGATGCGCGTCGGGAATGGTTCCAGAGTCGATGTGATCGCCGTCGGCACGCTGCCTCTACATTTACCTACGGGATTAGTTTTGAACCTTAATAATTGTTATTTAGTGCCAAGTTTGAGCATGAACATTGTATCTGGATCTCGTTTAATACGAGATGGCTACTCATTTAAGTCTGAGAATAATGGTTGTTCGATTTATATGAGAGATATGTTTTATGGTCATGCTCCGATGGTCAATGGTTTATTCTTAATGAATCTCGAGCGTAATATTACACATGTTCATAGTGTAGATGCCAAAAGATTTAAAGTTGATAACGATAGTCCCACATACTTGTGGCACTGCCGCCTTGGTCACATTGGTGTCAAGCGCATGAAGAAGCTCCATGCCGATGGACTTTTAGAGTCTCTTGATTATGAATCGTTTGACACGTGCGAACCATGCCTCTTGGGCAAAATGACCAAGACTCCATTCTCCGGAACAATGGAGCGAGCAACCAACTTGTTGGAAATCATACATACCGATGTGTGCGGTCCAATGAGCGTTGAGGCTCGCGGAGGATATCGTTATGTTCTCACTCTCACAGATGACTTGAGTAGATATGGGTATGTCTACTTAATGAAACACAAGTCTGAGACCTTTGAAAAGTTCAAGGAATTTCAGAATGAGGTAGAGAATCAACGTGACCGAAAGATAAAATTCTTACGATCAGATCGTGGAGGAGAATACTAAGTCACGAATTTGGTACACACTTAAGGAAATGTGGAATCCTTTCACAGCTCACGCCGCCTGGAACACCTCAGCGAAATGGTGTGTCCGAACGTCGTAATCGCACTCTATTGGATATGGTGCGGTCTATGATGTCTCTTACCGATTTACCGCTATCATTTTGGGGATACGCTCTAGAGACAGCAACATTCACTTTAAATAGGGCACCGTCTAAATCCGTTGAGACGACACCGTATGAATTATGGTTTGGACAGAAACCTAAGCTATCGTTTCTAAAAGTTTGGGGATGCGATGCTTATGTCAAGAAACTTCAACCTGAAAAGCTCGAACCCAAGTCGGAAAAATGCGTATTCATAGGATACCCTAAGGAAACTGTCGGGTATACCTTCTACTTAAGATCCGAAGGCAAGATCTTTGTTGCCAAGAACGGATGCTTTCTGGAAAAAGAGTTTCTCTCGAAAGAAGTAAGTGGGAGGAAAGTAGAACTCGATGAAGTACTACCTCTTGAGCAGGAAAGTGGCGCAGCGCAGGAAACCGTTCCTGTGATGCCCACACCAACTGAAGAGGAAAACAATGATGATGATCAAGGTACTTCGGATCAAGTTACTGCTGAACATCGTAGGTCCACTAGGACACGTTCCGCACCAGAGTGGTACGGCAACCCTGTCCTGGAAATCATGTTGTTAGACAACAATGAACCTTCGAACTATGAAGAAGCGATGGCGGGCCCGGATTCCAACAAATGGCTTGAAGCCATGAAATCCGAGATAGAATCCATGTATGAAAACAAAGTATGGACTTTGACAGACTTGCCCGATGATCGGCGAGCGATAGAAAACAAATGGATCTTTAAGAAGAAGACGGACGCGGATGGTAATGTTACCATCTATAAGGCTCGACTTGTCGCTAAGGGTTATCGACAAGTTCAAGGGATTGACTACGACGAGACTTTCTCTCCCGTAGCGAAGCTGAAGTCCGTCCGAATCATGTTAGCAATTGCCGCATACTATGATTATGAGATATGGCAAATGGACGTCAAAACGGCATTCCTTAACGGGCATCTTAAGGAAGAACTGTATATGATGCAGCCGGAAGGTTTTGTCGATCCTCGGAACGCTAACAAAGTATGCAAGCTCCAGCGATCCATTTATGGACTGGTGCAAGCATCTCGGAGTTGGAACATTCGCTTTGATGAGATGATCAAAGCGTTTGGGTTTATGCAGACTTATGGAGAAGCCTGCGTTTACAAGAAAGTGAGTGGGAGCTCTGTAGCATTTCTCATATTATATGTAGATGACATACTCTTGATGGGAAATAATATAGAATTTCTGGACAGCATTAAGGCCTACTTGAATAAGTGTTTTTCAATGAAGGACCTTGGAGAAGCTGCTTATATATTAGGCATCAAGATCTATAGAGATAGATCGAGACGCCTCATAGGTCTTTCACAAAGCACATACCTTGATAAGATTTTGAAGAGGTTCAAAATGGATCAGTCCAAGAAGGGGTTCTTGCCTATGTTACAAGGTGTGAGATTGAGCTCGGCTCAGTCACCGACCACGGCAAAAGATAAAGAAGAGATGAGTGTCATCCCCTATGCTTCAGCCATATGATCTATTATGTATGCCATGCTGTGTACCAGACCCGATGTAAACCTTGCCGTAAGTTTGGTAGCAAGATACCAGAGTAATCCCGGCAAGGAACACTGGACAGCGGTCAAGAATATCCTGCAGTACCTGAAAAGGACGAAGGACATGTTTCTCGTTTATGGAGGAGACGAAGAGCTCGTCGTAAAGGGTTACGTCGACGCTAGCTTCAACTCAGATCTGGATGACTCTAAGTCACAAACCGGATACGTGTATATGTTGAATGGTGGAGCAGTAAGCTGGTGCAGCTGCAAGCAGAGCGTCGTGGCGGGATCTACGTGTGAAGTGGAGTACATGGCAGCCTCGGAGGCAGCACATGAAGCAATTTGGGTGAAGGAGTTCATCACCGACCTAGGAGTCATACCCAATGCGTCGGGGCCGATCAAACTCTTCTATGACAACACTGGAGCTATTGCCCTCGCCAAGGAGCCCAGGTTTCACAAGAAGACCAGGCACATCAAGCGTCGTTTCAACTCCATCCGTGAAAATGTTCAAGATGGAGACATAGAGATTTGCAAAGTGCACACGGATCTGAATGTCGCAGATCCGCTGACTAAACCTCTCTCGCGTGCAAAACATGATCAACACCAGAACTCTATGGGTGTTCGATTCATCACAATGTAACTAGATTGGTGACTCTAGTGCAAGTGGGAGACTGTTGGAAATATGCCCTAGAGGCAATAATAAAAGTATTATTATATTTCAATGTTCATGATAAATGCCTTTTATTCATGCTATGACTGTATTATCCGGAAATCGTAATACACGTGTGAATACTTAGACCACAATATGTCCCTGGTGAGCCTCTAGTTGACCAGCTCGTTGTGATCAACAGATAGTCATTGTTTCCTGACTATGGACATTGGATGTCGTTGATAACGGGATCACATCATTAGGAGAATGATGTGATGGACAAGACCCAATCTTAAGCATAGCATAAAAGATCGTGTAGTTCGTTTTGCTAGAGCTTTGCTAGTGTCAAGTATCTCTTCCTTCGACCATGAGATCGTGTAACTCCCGGATACCGTAAGAGTGCCTTGGGTGTATCAAACGTCACAACGTAACTGGGTGACTATAAAGGTGCATTACAGGTATCTCCGAAAGTAGCTGTTGGGTTGACACGGATCGAGATTGGAATTTGTCACTCCGTATGACGGAGAGGTATCTCTGGGCCCACTCGGTAATGCATCATCATAATGAGCTCAATGTGACCAAGGTGTTGGACACGGGATCATGCATTACGGTACGAGTAAAGTGACTTGCCGGTAACGAGACTGAACAAGGTATTGGGATACCGACGATCGAGTCTCGGGCAAGTAACGTACCGATTGACAAAGGGAATTGCATACAGGGTTTGATCGAATCCTCGACATAGTGGTTCATCCGATGACAACATGGAGCATGTGGGAGCCATCATGGGTATCCAGATCCCGCTGTTGGTTATTGACTGAGAGCGTCTCGGTCATGTCTGCATGTCTCCCGAACCCGCAGGGTCTACACACTTAAGGTTCGGTGACGCTAGGGTTATTAGGAAGACTAGTATGTGACTACCGAATGTTGTTCGGAGTCCCGGATGGGATCCTGGACGTCACGAGGAGATCCGGAATGGTCCAGAGGTAAAGATTTATATATGGGAAGTTGTCAAACGGATACCGGGAAGTTTCGGGGTCATACCGGTATTGTACCGGGGCCACCGGAAGGGTTCCGGGGGTCCACCGGGAGGGGCCACCCCTCTCGGGGGGCCACATGGGCTGCGTGGGGCAGGGAGCCAGCCCCTGGTGGGCTGGCCACACCCCCTCCCTTGGGCCCATGCGCCTAGGGTTGAGGGGGAACCCTAGAGGGGGCGCCCCCCTTGACTTGGGGGGCAAGCCACCCTCTCCCCTCCCCCTAGGCCGCCGCACCCCCCCCCTAGATGGGTTCTAGGGGGCCGGCCCCCTTCTCCCTTCCCCCTATAAATAGAGGGGTGAGGGGAGGGCAGCTGCACCACCCTCCAAGGCGCAGCCCTCCCCTCCCCAACACCTCTCCTCCTCTGTTGTGCGCTTGGCGAAGCCCTGTCGGAGTACTGCCTCTCCACCATCACCACGCCGTCGTGCTGCCGGTGGAGCTGTCTTCCTCAACCTCTCCTTCCCCCTTGCTGGATCAAGAAGGAGGAGACGTCTCCCGTCCCGTACGTGTGTTGAACGCGGAGGTGCTGTCCGTTCAGCACTTGGTCATCGGTGATTCGAATCACGTCGAGTACGACTACATCATCACCTTGCAAGCTTCCGCACGCGATCTACAAGTGGTATGTAGATGCAAACTCTCTCCCTTGACTCGTTGCTTAGATGAACTCATAGATGGATCTTGGTGAAACCGTAGGAAAAATTTTAATTTTCTGCAACGTTCCCCAACAGTTGGGATATCACAGTATCTCTTATTTTAATTAATGCATCTATATACTTGGTAAAGGGTGGAAGGCTCGGCCTTATGCTTGGTGTTTTGTTTCACTCTTGCCTCCTTACTTTCCATCATACCGGTGTTATGGTCCTTCATTCTTCGTTCCTTCCGTGGTTGGGGTTATGGGACCCCCTTGATAGTTCGTTTGAATAAAACTCCTCCAGCAAGGCCCAACATTGGTTTTACATTTTCCTAACAACCTATAACTTTCCCTTGGGGTCACGAACCCAAGGGTCATATTTATTTTAAACCCCCCGTGCCAATGCTCCTTTGAGTGTTGGAACAAAATGGGCAACCTGCAGGGCCACCTCAGGGAAACTTGAGGGTTGGTTTTACTCGTAGCTTGACCTATCCGGTGTTCCTTGAGAACGAGATATGTGCAGCTCCTATCGGGATTTGTCGGCACATTCGGGCAGTGTTGCTGGTCTTGTTTTACCATTGTTGAAATGTCTTGTAACCGGGATTCCAAGACTGATCGGGTCTTTCCGAGAGAAGGAATATCCTTCGTTGATCGTGAGAGCTTGTGATGGGCTAAGTTGGGACACCCCTGTATGGTATAAACATTCAAGAGCCGTGCCCGCGGTTATGTTGCAGATGGGAATTTGTTAATATCCAGTTGTAGAGAACTTGACACCTGACTTAATTAAAATGAATCAACAGCGTGTGTAGCCGTGATGGTCTATTTTCGGCGGAGTCCGGGAAGTGAACACAGTTTGGGTTATGTTTGAACGTAAGTAGCTTCAGGATCACTTCTTGATCACTTCTAGCTTCACGGCCGTTGCGTAGCTTCTCGTCTTACTCTTAGCTGCGTATTTTAGCCACCTTATTTGCTTAGCGCTTGCTGCAACTCCACCTCATTACCTTATCCTACCCATAAGCTTAAATAGTCATGATCTCGTGGGTGTGAGATTGATGAGTCCTCGTGAATCACAGATACTACCAACACAGTTGCATGTGCCGATGATACCAGTGCAGGTGATGCTACCGAACTCAAGTGGGAGTTCGACGAGTACCTTGATCGTTACTATGTTTTGTTTCCTGATGATCAGTAGTGGAGCCCAGTTGGGACGATCGGGGATCTAGCATTTGGGGTTATCTTCCTTTTATTTGGATTTGACCATAGTCCATCTATGTGTGTATTTTGGATGATGTATGAATTATTTAAGTATTGTGTGAAGTGGCGATTGTAAGCCAACTCTCTTTATCCTGTCTTGTTCATTACATGGGATTGTGTGAAGATGACCCTTCTTGCGACAAAACCACCATGCGGTTATGCCTCTAAGTCGGCCTCGACACATGGGAGATATAGCCGCATTGTGGGCGTTACACAACTCAACTGCTAATACTTGAGAATATTCTTTGGCTCCCCTTGTGTCCAATCAATAAATTTGGATTGAATACTCTACCCTTGAAAACTGTTGCGGTCCCCTATACCTATGGGTTATCAAGACTATTTTCTGGTGCCGTTGCCGGGGAGCATACCTCTATTCTTTGAGTCACTTGGGATTTATATCTGTTGAGCACTATGAGGAACTTGAAAGATTAAAGAACCAAGATTTTTCCCTCAACTACGAGGGGAGGTAAGGAACTGCCACCTAGCTTTGCACTTGATTCACCTTCCGTTATGAGTAAATTTGCGACACCTACACCAGTTATTGATTCTGATATGTCACATGTTATTGATGATGCCACTTCTTCTATGCATGATGCTTATGATGAAACTACTTCTATGCTTGATAATACCGTGCCATTAGGTGAATTTCTTGATGAACAACTTGTTAGGGTTAGAGAAAATGAAATTATTGAAACAGATAATATTCATGAAAGTGATGATGAAGATTCTCCCCCTAGATATGAATTGCTTGATGTGCCGGAGGGCTATGTTATGGATGAAGAAACTGCCAGAGACCTTTTTGCTTACAAAGATAGATATGATCTTAAGAAACTGTTAGCTAAGCTGAAAGAGAAGTCTTTGAATGCTAGAATGTAATATTAATCTGCTTTTGCTACTTCATCTATCTGTACTTCTGATAAGGATTATGATATCTTTGTGGATCCTCAGTTAATTACTTTGATTGAATCCGATCCTTTTTATGGCTATGAATCTGAAACCGGTGTGGCACATCTTACTAAATTGAATGATATAGCCACCCTATTCACTCATGAGGAAAAAATTCGTTACTACTATATCCTTAAATTATTTCCGTTCTCATTAAAGGGTGATGCTAAAACATGATTTCATTTTCTTGCTCTTGGTTGTGTCCGTAGTCCCCAGGATATGATTTATTACTTCTCTGCTAAATATTTCCCTGCTCATAAGAAACAAGCTACCTTAAGGGAAATATATAATTTTGTGCAAATTAAAGAAGAGAGTCTCCCACAATCTTGGGGGAGGCTTCTCTAATTACTTAATGATTTGCATGATCATCCTCTTAAGAAAAATGAAATACTTAATATTTTTATAATGGACTAACCGATGCTTCCAGAGACCACCTGGATAGTTGTGCTGGTTGTGTTTTCAGGGAAAGAACTATCGAGCAAGCTGAATTGCTATTGAATAATATATTGAGTAATGATGATTAGACACTTCCTGAACCAACTCCTAAGCCAACTCCGAAGAAAAGGGGTATTCTATTTCTCAGTCCTGAAGATATGCAAGAGGCAAAAAAATCTATGAAAGAAAAGGGTATTAAAGCTGAAGATGTTAAGAATTTACCACCTATTGAAGAAATACATGGTCTTAATAACCCGACACAAGTATTGAAGGTAAACTCTCTCTATAGATTTGATGAAGGTGATATTCCTCGTAATAAGTACGCTAGCCAATGCTTGGATGAGTTTGATAATTTTATTGTTAAACAAGAAAACTTCAATGCTTATGTTGGTAGACAATTGAAACGTAATGCGTATATGGTTGAACACTTGAGTGATTATATGTCTAGATTTAAAGGTGACCTTAAACTTATTAGTAAACATGCTTATATGGTTACCACTCAGGTAGAACAAGTGCTTGAAGCACAAGATGATTTGGTTAATGAATTAAATAATAAGAAAAATGATAATGTTGTTAGAGTTATGACTAGAGGGGGTAAAATGACTCAGGAACCTTTGTATACTGAGGGCCACCCTAAGAGAGTTGAGCAAGATCCTCAGTGAACTAATGTTGATGCACCTAGTCCTTCTAAGAAGAAGAAAAAGAAATATGATAGGACTTTGCATGCTTCTAGTGAACCTGTTGTTGACACACCTAAGAATCCCAATGATATTTCTACAATCTGGTAATGAACATGAACCTAGTGATAATGATGATATTCATGTTGATGCCTAACCTAGCAATAACAATGATGTAGATATTGAACTTGTTGTTGATCTTGATAACCCACAATCAAAGAACCAACATTATGATAGGAGAGACTTTGTTGCTAGGAAGCATGATATGTCTCCATCGTATCTACTTTTCCAAACACTTTTGACCTTGTTTTGGACTCTAACTTGCATGATTTGAATGGAACTAATCTGGACAGACGATGTTTTCAGCAGAATTACCATGGTGTTATTTATGTGCAGAAACAAAAGTTCTCGGAATGACCTGAAACTTCGTGGAACAACTTTTCAGAAATAATAAAAAATCCTTGCAAAAGATGAACACCAGGGGGCCCACCACCTGTCCACGAGGGTGAGGGGCGCGCCTGCCCCCCTAGGGCGCGCCCCCCACCTCGTGGGCCCCCTGGAGCTCCTCTGACCTCAACTCCAACTCTATATATTTGGTTTCGGGGAGAGAAAAATCAGAGAGAAGAAATCATTGCGTTTTACGATACGGAGCCGCCGCCAAGCCCTAAAACCTCTCGGGAGGGCTGATCTAGAGTCCGTTCGGGGCTCAGGAGAGTGGAATCCGTCGCCATCGTCATCATCAACCACCCTTCATCACCAATTTCATGATGCTCACCGCCGTGCGTGAGTAATTCCATCGTAGGCTTGCTGGACGGTGATGGGTTTGGAATAGATCTATCATCTAATCGAGTTAGTTTTGTAAAGGTTTGATCCATAGTATCCACTATGTTCTGAGATTGATGTTACTATGACTTTGCTATGCTTAATGCTTGTCACTAGGGCCTGAGTGCCATGATTTCATATCTAAACCTATTATGTTTTCATCAATATATGAGAGTTCTTGATCCTATCTTGCAAGTCTATAGTCACCTATTATGTGTTATGATCCGTTAACCCCGAAGTGACAATAATCGGGATACTTACCGGTGATGACCATAGTATGAGGAGTTCATGTATTCACTATGTGCTAATGCTTTGTTCCGGTACTCTATTAAAAGGAGGCCTTAATATCCCTTAGTTTCCATTAGGACCCCGCTGCCACGGGAGGGTAGGACAAAAGATGTCATGCAAGTTCCTTTCCATAAGCATGTATGACTATACTCGGAATACATGCCTACATTACATTGATGAATTGGAGCTAGTTCTGTGTCACCCTATGTTATGATTGTTACATGATGAACCGCATCCGGCATAATTCTCCATCACCGATCCATTGCCTACTAGCTTTCCATATATTGTTCTTCGCTTATTTACTTTTCCGTTGCTATTGCTATCATCACTACAAAATACCAAAAACATTACTTTTTCTACCGTTACCTTTTGCTACCGCTACCACTACTATCATATTGCTTTGCTACTAAACACTTTGCTACAGATATTAAGTTTCCAGGTGTGGTTGAATTGACAACTCAGCTGCTAATACTTGAGAATATTCTTTGGCTCCCCTTGTGTCGAATCAATGAATTTGGGTTGAATACTCTATCCTCAAAGACTGCTGTGATCCCCTATAATTGTGGGTTATCAAGACTATTTTCTGGCGCCGTTGTCGGGGAGCATAGCTCTATTCTTTGAGTCACTTGGGATTTATATCTGCTTATCATTATGAAGAACTTGAGAGATCCAAAAACCAAGATTTATCCCTCAACTACGAGGGGAGGTAAGGAACTGCCATCTAGCTCTGCACTTGATTCACCTTCTATTTTGAGTAAGCTTGTGACACCTAAACCTACTTATGTTATTCGTTCTGATATGTCACATGTTATTGATGATGCCACTTTTGCTATGCATGATACTTATGATGAAACTACTTCTATGCTTGATACTATTGTGCCACTTGGTGAATTTCTTGATGAACAACTTGCTAGGGTTAGAGAGAACAAAAATATTGAATCTAATAATATTGATGAAGTGATGATGAAGACTTGCCCGTTATTCCTAAGGGTATTTTTTTGATAAAGAAGCTTCTTTAGCTATTTTAGCTTGCAAAGATAGATACGAACCCAAGAGGTTATTAGCTAAATGGAAGCAGCAATCTCTTAATGCTAGAATGAAACCTGACCATGCTTTTGCTACTTCACCTATCTGTGTTACCGATAAGGATTATGAATTCTCTGTTGATCCTGATATACTTACTTTGGTAGAATCTGATCCTTTTCATGGCTATGAATCTGAAACTGTTGTGGCACATCTTACTAAATTAAATGATATAGCCACCATGTTCACTAATGATGAGAGAACTCGTTACTTTTATATCCTTAAAATATTTCCGTTCTCATTAAAGGGTGATGCTAAGATATGGTTTAATTCTCTTGATCCATGGTTGTGTGCGTAGTCCCCGGGATATGATTTATTACTTCTCTGCTAAATATTTCCCTGCTCATAAGAAACAAGCTGCTTTAAGGGATATATATATATATAATTTTGTGCAAATTGAAGAAGAGAGTCTCCCACAAGCTTGGGGGAGGCTTCTCCAATTACTTAATGCTTTGCCTGATCATCCTCTTAAGAAAAATGAAATACTTGATATCTTTTATAATGGACTAACAGATGCTTCCAGAGATTACCTGGATAGTTGTGCTGGTTCTGTTTTCAGGGAAAGAACGCCGAATGAAGCTGAAATTCTATTGAACAATATGTTGACAAATGAAAATAATTGGACACTTCCTGAGCTAGTTCATGAGCCTATTCCTAAACCAACTTCGAAGAAGAGAGGTATTCTATTTCTCAGTCCTGAAGATATGCAAGAGGCAAAGAAATCTATGAAAGAAAAGGGTATTAAAGCTGAAGATGTTAAGAATTTACCTCCTGTTGAAGAAATACACGGTCTTAATTTACTGTCTATTGAAGAAACATATGATCTTAATCCATTACCTATTGAAGAAACACATGGTCTTGATAACCCGACACAAGTAGTAAAGGTAAATTCTCTCTATAGATATGATAAAGCTGAAATCCCATTTACTAAGTTTGCTAGCCCATGCTTAGATGAGTTTGATAAATTTATGGCTAAGTAAGAAGATTTTAATGCTTATCTTGGTAGAAAATTGAAATACAATTCCAATATGCTTGAACACTTGGGTGATTATATGGCTAATGTCAAAGGTGGACTTAAACTTATTAGTAAACATGCTTCTATGGTTACCACTCAATTAGAACAAGTACTTAATGCTCAAAATGATTTGCTCAATCAATTAAATAGTAAGAATAATGATTATGATGTTAGAGTGGCTACTAGAACTGGTAGAATGACTCAGGAACCTTTGTATCCTGAAGGCCATCCTAAGAGAATTGAGCAAGATTCTCAGAGAAATAATATAGATGCACCCAGTCCTTCTAAAAGGAAGAAAAAGAAAAATGATAGGACTATGCATGCTTCTAGTGAACCTATTTCTGAAACACCTGATAATCCAAATGATATTTCTATCTCTGATGCTGAAACACAATCTGGTAATGAACCTGAAACTAGTGATAATGTTAATGATAATGTTCATGATGATGCTCAACCTAGTAATGATAATGATATAGAAATTGAACCTGCTGTTTATCTTGATAACCCACAATCAAAGAATCAACGTTATGATAAGAAAGACTTTATGCTAGGAAACACGGTAAGTAAAGAGAGCCTTGGGTTCAGAAACCCATGCTCTTTCCTCCCAAACCATCCAAGAAAAAGGATGATAAGGATTTTGAGCGCTTTGATAAAATGATTAGACCTATCTTTTTGCGTATGAGATTAACTGATATGCTCAAAATGAATCCTTATGCTAAGTATATGAAAGAAATTGTTACTAATAGAAGAAAGATACCGGAAGCTGGCATTTCCACCATGCTTGCTAATTATACTTTTAAGGGTGGAATACCAAAGAAACTTGGAGATCCAGGAGTACCCACTATACCATGCTCCATTAAAAGAAATTATGTTAAAACTGCTTTATGTGATCTTGGAGCCGGTGTTAGTGTTATGCCTCTCGCTTTATATCGTAGACGAGATTTGAATAAGGTGACACCTACTGAAATATCTTTGCAAATGCCTGATAAATCAACTGCTATACCTGTCGGTATTTGTGAGGATGTGCATGTTGTAGTTGCAAACGTTACTATTTTAACGGACTTTGTTATTCTTGATATTCCCGAGGATGATAGTATGTCTATTATTCTTGGAAGACCCTTTTTGAATACTATAGGGGATGTTATTGATTGCACTAAAGGCAATGTCACTTTTCATGTTAATGGTAATGAGCATACGGTACACTTTCCGAGGAAACAACCTCAAGTTCACAGTATCAATTCTATTGGAAAAATTCCATCGATTATATTTGGAGGTTTTGAATTTCCTCTTCCTACTGTCAAGAAGAAATATGATATTCTTATTATTGGGGATGTGCATATCCCCGTTGAGGTAACATAGTGTTATTCAAAATTTCTCCGGTTCCATGTTATTCGGAATGAGTTCGTTAACAAGACTTGATCAACCTTGTTAGTGGATTCCTTTTGATGATCATGAGATGGATGAAACTAGAAGGCACAACCTTCTGTATCCTCCTCTTACTTTCTATTATTTATAATAAATAAAATAAAAATAAGTATTTTTCTGTCTGTTATCTAATTATCCGTGCAATATAAAAATACCCCGAAAATAAAAGTTCTCCAAATTCCCTGAAATTTAAATACGATTTTTTCTGAAATATTTGAGAATATTTGGCACTCAGAACACAGCAGGAGGAGCTGGCACCTGGCCACGAGGGTCAGGGGCGCGCCCTAACCCCCTGGGCGCACTCCCCTGCCTCGTGGGCCCACGGTGGCCCTCCTCCACTTATCCTTTCACCCACACACTCCTTCTTCCTCCCAAAAACAAGAATATCCAGCTCAAACCCGAGTCCAAGCTCATTTTGCTACCATTTTCGATCTCCTTGCTCAAAGCACCTCTCAGAAAACTGCTTGGGGAGATTGTTCCTTGGTATGTGACTCCTCCATTGGTCCAATTAGTTTTTGTTATAGTGCTTTATTCATTGCAATTTTTTTCTACTTAGGTGACCCTGTTATTGAGCTTGCATGTCAAATTTATATGGTCAAAAGTAGTTTTGATGCATGATATAGGCTCTAGGCACTTGTAGGAGTAGTTGCTATCAATATTATTGAGTTTGGTTTACTTTTATTTTGAAGTTACTAAGAATTTCAGAAATATTTCAGAGGAAGAAATATGCTTAGGAAAATGTACCAAGGTGGTTCTTCAAGGAAGCAAGGACCCAGGCTTGCAATGCGTGATGCTGATGATGAGCCACCAAGAAACGCTCCAGTGCGTCCTTGTGAATGGCCTTCGGAAAATTTTATGGATCGAGCAGGAATTAAGGAAGAATTGAACGCATATTTGCGTAACACTGATCTTGTGAGCTTCGAGGAAGAAAAGTGCAGCCAGTATCACTATCTCACTAGTTCCTTTGTGAGGAGGTTTGAATTTTCATCTTCACATAATTCTCCAACTTTCCTGTTTGATCTTTATGAAAATTCTTACATTATGGACTTAGAGAATTTTACCACTGCTTGCAAACTTCCACAATGGTGTAGTGTCAGGAAACCTCGCAAATTTGAATTTAGAGATTTTCTTGCTAGTATAACTGTGGGGGAATCTAGAGATATAACACAAGCTACCATAGGGAGCATTCATTTTCCTGCTATACATTATTTTGTTCTCTTCATAGGTAGATGCATTAACGGTAAAGACGAAGCATGTCACATGTGTGTTCCCGACCTCAGTATTCTTAAGAGTGCTGTTTTAGGAGATAAATCTTATAATTTGGGAGCCATTGTTGCACGTAGGTTGCATTTGAATAGATTTAATGGAGATTTCTTTGGTGGAATTTATGCAACCCGCTTAGCTGATTTTCTTGGTGTAACTATACGTAAAGATGATATTGAGTTGCCTCCTGCTTATTTGGATTATGATGCTATGGTTCACCACCAGTTTGTCGAGAGGAATGAATCACCTCTCCAGTATCGCTTAATTTTTGACAGACGCCGTGCTGTCCATATTACTCTCCCTGCTCCTGCCTTCTTTGATTATCAAGCAAAAGGAAGATATGTTATCACCAAAGAGGAGGCAGATCAGTACGAGAGGAGGGCGGAGGCCGCTCGTCGCCACGCTACAGCTCAGGAGGCGATAGCCGCTGCATCTCAGTACGACCCCAACTATTATTATGGATATCCGCTAGGCCAACTGTGGCCATAGACCAACTTAGGCCAAAATCCTAAGCTTGGGGGAGTACATATTTCTCACCGACATTATATTCATGTTCACACACTCATTGCTAGATGTCGATGCTCATACTTTTTCATTGTATCATCCATGCTAGTTTATTTCCTTTTTATGTTTTCTATTTGTGTGTTTAATAAACCTTAAGAAAAACAAAAAAAATTATTAGCTTTTAATTAGTTTACATTCCATGCTTGTAGTAGTAGTAGTTAAAAAGAAAACCCAAAAATATTTCTTGTTCTTCTTTTGCTTGTTGGGAGCTTTCCCGTGTAAATAGTTTTATTTCTTTTCTTTTCTTTGGGGGTCGATAGGAGAAGACCATGATTAAATTGTTGAAGTAGCTCTTATATGCATTATTGTTGATCTGACAAAAAGAGCCCATATTGCCTTGTCTTCTCCTGTTCATTGAATGCTTGCAGATTCCAGCTTAGTCCAATGCACGTGCACTATTATTATTATTCACATCATTCGGTCGTGCAAGTGAAAGGCAATTATGACGATATATGATGGACTGACTAAGATGAGAAAAGCTGGTATGAACTCGACCTCTCTTGTTTTCATAAATATGATTAGTTCATCGTTCCTGATTCAGCCTATTATGAATAATCATGTTTGCAATGACATCTAGAGATCATAGTTTCTTGTGCCATGCTTGATTAGCTTGGAGCTTATAATGGTTTACCTTGCGTGCCAACATGCTATTAAAATGGTTGTGATGTGGTATGATAGGGTGGTATCCTCCTCTGAATGATTTAAGTGACTTGACTTGGTGCATGTTCATGCTTGTAGTTGAAACAAAATCAATATAGCCTTCACGATATTTATGTTCTTGGTGGATTATATCCTACTCATGCTTGCATTCGGTGTTGATTAATTTTAATGCATGTTCATGACTGTTGTCGCTCTCTAGTTGGTTGCTTACCAGTCTTTTGTTAGCCTTCACCTGTACTAAGCGAGAATACTGCTTGTGCATCCAACTCCATAAACCCCAAAGGTATTCCATATGAGTCCACCATACCTACCTATATACGATATCTACCTGCCGTTCCAAGTAAATTTGTATGTGCCAAACTCTAAACCTTCAAATAAATATCATGTTTAGTATGCTCGAATAGCTCATGTATCAACTATGGTTGTCCGTATCTTCCATGTTAGGCAGGTTATTCTCAAGAGGAGTGGACTCCGCTCCTCACTCACGAGAAAAATGGATGGTCACCGGGATGCCCAGTCCCATGCTTTATGCAAATCAAATCAAAATAATTGCAAACAAAACTCCCCCTAGGACTCTTGTTAGTTGGAGGAACTCATTGTTTCGAGCAAGCCATGGATTGATGCTTGTTGGTGGAGGGGGAGTATAAACTTTACCATTCTGTTTGGGAACCGCCTATAATGTGTGTAGCATGGAAGATATTGCCATCTCTTGGTTGTTATGCTGAAAATGAAAGTATATCGCTCAAAATATTATTCACCTCTATTTCAAAACCGAGCTCTGGCACCTCTACAAATCCCTGCTTCCCTCCGCGAAGGGCCTATCTATTTACTTTTATGCCGAGTCATCATCCTCTTATTAAAAAGCACCAGTTGGAGAGCACCGATGTCCTTTGCATTCATTACTGTTAGTTTACATTGAGTATGACTTGACCGGATCTCTTTTACCATGAATTACAATGTCTAGTCAGTCCTTGATCTTTAAAGGTGCTCTGCATTTATGTTTTGCGGTCTCAGAAAGGGCTAGCGAGATACCATCTTGTTATATCATATTATGATTGTTTAGAGAAAGTGTTGTCATCCGAGATTTATTATTATTGCGCGCTAGTTTATTAGGCCATTGATATGAGTAAACATGAGACCTAAGCATTATTGTGAATGTGGTTAGTCATAATCTTTGTTGAAAACTTGAATGCTGGCTTTACATATTTACAACAACAAGAGCAAACCGAGTTTGTAAAAGTTTTTCTTTATCACTTTCAGTTTATCAACTGAATTGCTTGAGGACAAGCAAAGGTTTAAGCTTGGGGGAGTTGATACGTCCCCGCCGTATCTACTTTTCCAAACGCTTTTGCCCTTGTTTTGGACTCTAACTTGCATGATTTGAATGGAACTACCCCGGACTGACGCTATTTTCAGCAGAATTACCATGGTGTTATTTATGTGCAAAAAAAGAGTTCTCGGAATGACCTGAAACTTCACGGAACAAATTTTCGGAAATAATAAAAAGTCCTAGCAAAAGATGAAGACCAGGGGGCCCACCACCTATCCACGAGGGTGGGGGGCGCGCCTGCCCCCCCTAGGGCGCGCCCCCTACCTCGTGGGCCCCCTGGAGCTCCTCCGACCTCAACTCCAACTCTATATATTTGGTTTCAGGGAGAAAAAAATTAGAGAGAAGAAATCATCGCGTTTTACGATATAGAGCCGCCGCCAAGCCCTAAAACCTCTCGGGAGGGCTGATCTGTCGTCCGTTCGGGGCTCCGGAGAGTGAAATCCGCCGCCATCGTCATCATCAACCATCCTCCATCACCAATTTCATGATGCTCACCGCTGTGTGTGAGTAATTCTATCGTAGGCTTGCTGGACGGTGATGGGTTGGATGAGATCCATCATGTAATCGAGTTAGTTTTGTTAGGGTTTGATCCCTAGTATCCACTATGTTCTCAGATTGATGTTGCTATGACTTTGCTATGCTTAATGCTTGTCACTAGGGCCCGAGTGCCATGATTTCAGATCTGAACCTATTATGTTTTCATCAATATATGAGAGTTCTTGATCCTATCTTGCAAGTCTATAGTCACCTATTATGTGTTATGATCCGTTAACCCCGAAGTGACAATACTCGGGATACTTACCGGTGATGACCATAGTTTGAGGAGTTCATGTATTCACTATGTGCTAATGCTTTGTTCCGGTACTCTATTAAAAGGAGGCCTTAATATCCCTTAGTTTCCATTAGGACCCCACTGCCACGGGAGGGTAGGACAAAAGATGTCATGCAAGTTCTTTTCCATAAGCACGTATGACTATATTCGGAATACATGCCTACATTACATTGATGAATTGGAGCTAGTTCTGTGTCAGCCTATGTTATGATTGTTACATGATGAACCGCATCCGACATAATTCTCCATCACCGATCCATTGCCTACGAGCTTTACATATATTGTTCTTCGCTTATTTACTTTTCCGTTGCTATTGCTATCATCACTACAAAATACCAAAAACATTACTTTTGCTACCGCTACCACTACTATCAGATTACTTTGCTACTAAACACTTTGCTGCAGATATTAAGTTTCCAGGTGTGTTTGAATTGACAACTCAGCTGCTAATACTTGAGAATATTCTTTGGCTCCCCTTGTGTCGAATCAATAAATTTGGGTTGAATACTCTACCCTCGAAAACTATTGCGATCCCCTATACTTGTGGGTTATCAAAGCACGGTAAAGAAAGAGAACCATGGGTTTAGAAACCCATGCATTTTCCTCCTAAACCATCCAAGAAAATGGATGATGAGGATTTTGAGCGCTTTGCTGAAATGATTAGACCTATCTTTTTGCGTATGTGTTTGACTGATATGCTTAAAATGAATCCTTATGCTAAGTATATGAAAGATATTGTTACAAATAAAAGAAACATACCGGAAGATAAAATTTCCACCATGCTTGCCAATTATACTTTTAAAGGTGAAACACCAAAGAAGCTAGGAGATCCCGGAGTACCAACTATACCATGCCGCATTAAAAGAAACTATGTTAAAACTGCTTTATGTGATCTTGGAGCTAGTGTTAGTGTTATGCCTCTCTCTTTATATCGTAGACTTGATTTGAATAAGTTGACACCTACTGAAATATCTTTGCAAATGGCCGATAAATCAACTGCAATACCTGTCGGTATATGTGAGGATGTGCCTGTTGTGGTTGCAAATGTTACTATTTTAACAGACTTTGTTATTCTTGATATTCCCGAGGACGATAGTATGTTGATTATCCTTGGTAGACCTTTTTTGAATACTGCAGGGGCTGTTATTGATTGCAACAAAGGCAATGTCACTTTTCATGTTAATGGTAATGAGCATACGGTACACTTTCCAAGGAAACAACCTGAAGTCCACAATATCAATTCTATTGGAAAAATTTCAACGATTACTATTGGAGGTTTTTAATTCCCTCTTCCTACTATCAAGAACAAATATGATATTCGTATTGTTGGGGACATGCATATCCCCGTTGAGGTAACCTAGTGTTATTTGAAAATTCTCTGGTTTCATGTTATTCGGAAAGAGTTTGTTAACAAGACTTGATCAACCTTGTTAGTGGATTCCTTTTGATGAGCACGAGATGGATGAAGTTAGAAAGCACAACTCTCTGTACCCTCTTTTTTACTTTCTGTTATTTAGATTAAATAAAGAAAAATAGTATTTTCTGTCTATTTTCTGAATTATCCTTGCAATAAAAACACCCCGGAAATAAAAGTTCTCCCAATGTCCTGAAAATGAAATATTATTTTTTGTAATATATTTAAGAATTTCTGGCATTGAGAACACAACAGGGGGGCCCATAATTTGGCCACAAGGGCATAGGGCACGCCCACCCCCTAGGGCGTGCCCATTGCCTCATGGGCCCCACGTGGACCCCCTGCAGTTATTCCAGCACCCACTCACTTCGTCTTCATCCAGAAAAACAATCCTCCCATATGTCGGATTTCAGATTCTGGCAAAACCCTTAAGGTTCGAACACTGGGGTGCGCACAAAGATCTCTCCCTCACCGATCACGCCCTCAAGCACTTCGCAATCTCAAAGGCTAGCTCAATGAACTCGCAACACAAGGGACACAAGATCTATACTAGTTCGGGCCACCGTTGTGGTGTAACACCCTACTCCAGTGTGGTGTGGTGGATTGCCTTTTGGGCTGATGATGAACAGTACAAGGGGAAGAACAACCTCCTGAGGTGAGGTGCTCTTGTGCTTGGTTGGTGTGTGGCTAAGGATGGAATGGCTCAGATCTAAGATGAGGTCGATCCACCCCTCTTCAGCCGTCCCCCTATGGTGGTGGCTAATCCTATTTATAGAGTCCCTGGTCCTCTCCCCAAATATTGAGCGGGAAGGGAGCCAACATCGGCCAATTTGAAAGGGGACAGCTAGTACAAGTTATCCTGACAAAAGCAGTCTTCACCTACCAAAGGCTCTGGTGGTGATGCCGCCTGGGGCTCCACGGTGACCTCCGCCCTGCCGTCCTGCTGGTCTTGGTCTCGGTGCACCGATATGGAAACCTTTGCTTGATGCCTCGTTACTCTTCGCATGTGCTTGCCTCCTTAACACCAAAGAGGAAACAAGGGCACTGTGAGCGCTGGCGCCCGCCTGGCACCCGCCTGGTCTCGATCGTCATGGCTCACATCATTGGAACCTCGCGAGGTTTTCCTGGCCTTGATCTCTCCACCCCTCATGAGCCAGTGTGGTGAGGCCGCTCCTAAGGAGGTCTTGTGTCGCCCGCTCGCGAGGGTCTTGAATGCTTGTTGGTGAAGTTAGGCCGTACTTGCCCACTTGCAGCGCCATGCCGTGAGCTGCAGGCAGGCAAGTCTGGGGACCCCGTTCCCAGAACACCGACAGTAGCCCCCGGTCCCAAGGCGCGCTCGGGCTTGGCGTCGAGGCGAAGCCAAGGGGCAAGGGTGGAGCGCCGCGGGCCCCAATAGCCTGCGACCTTGGTCGACGCGTGGCGGTTCATTGGACGTGGGCGTCTCCGCTTCCCCATGCAGCCTTGGCAACCGCCCGACTTGGCGAGTCCCTACTTCATGCAAGGAAAAACCATCATTATTACCTTAGATCATGGAGGCCGGCGGTTGGCCTCCCTTTGGCTATAAATGGGAGGTGGGGGCGGAGGCCCATCACCCGTCTCTCCTCTGCCTCTCCCGCTTCTCCTCCTTCCTTGCTCCACTCCTTGCTGGTGCAGTCATGGCGCCAATTTGGAGGTTCTCGGACACGGAGAAGGGCAAGGCTCCCCTCAACAAGCTCGAGCTGTTTCACCGAAGAAGATGAGGTCTCATCGCCGCGAGATGGTTGTGAGGCCGGTGGTGTCACGGCCGTGGTACGAGAGGCCGCCTCCTGGGTACCCGTTGCCCTTGTATGCTCACGTCGATGATGCTAGAGGGAGGAGCGGTGAGCGCCGCCGCCCGCGCCAGGGCCGAGGCCGCCGTGCCGCGGAGGCGCATGCCGTCGCCCCAGGGGTCCACGTCGCGGACTCCTCGTGCGAGTTCGTGCTGTGGGCGGTGATGCCTCGAGCACTTGGATTCGCTTCCCTTCCTTCTACTCTACAGAGATACCGCCAAGGGGACCCCTCGAGCTTTGGCTGCGGCATGCCGACTGCGACGCCCTGGCGACTGGAGTGGAAATTGAAGTCGTCGCCTCTGGGAGGATCTTCACGACCCGAGGCTGGGGCGAGATTGCCCGAGTCTGCCGCGCGGAGGGCGCCCTCACGATCCACTTCGAGTACGACAGCGCCTCCATGCTGCTCTTCAAGGTCTTCGACGAGGAAGGTCGCCGCTTGGAGTGCTACCCTGAAGGAGGTCGCCAGGACGATGCAGCGGTGGGCGCTGGTCCTTCTGCAGGCCTCGCTTGCAGCTCCTCCAGCGACAGCAGTGACTCCTGGTGGTCCAGCAACTCCCCCAAGCTCGTGGAGTCTCCGGAGACGAGTGACGACAGCTACGTGCCCCCGAGCTCCCGTCGCGCCCGGAGCAAGGCTGCAGCGTCTGACCACCGCCGTTGATGATCTGGATGGGGTTGGCGCTGGCCTCTCGTGGCTCACTGTTGATGATGGCGTCGGCGTCGTCCGTCGCGTGTAGATAGAGCTCCTAGGGATTCCTTTCCTTTTGTTCCCTGCGAGGAATCGAAATGGACCCCACTGGGGCGTGTAAGGCATCTGTAATGTCCTTTGTTGATATCATCCTTATTATGAAGATGTGCGTGTGCGTGCTCCGTTCCGGCTTGGTTTCCCCTTTCCAACCTCGCGAGGGCGTGGTGCTCTACGCCGACAGGTCTCGGTCCCCAGGCAGGCTTTAGCCGTCGTTGGGATGCCAGGTCGCGATGCCGTGGTCAAGGCCAGGAGGCGAGCGGCCCGAGGTCCAGTAAGAGACCCTGAGAGGCGATGCTTAGGAGGTCCCCTTTGGCGCGTAAGCGACCACCGAGAGGTAAGAGAGGGAGACTGCGTCGCTGCAGCGGGGCAACACAAATGAGAACTCTACGCTGTAGCGGTGGGTTGACCCGAGCGTGAAACTTATCTTGGAAATCCAGGGTTGGACCTTTGTGAGACGCCAGGCTTGGGCATCGGCCGCTGCTGAGTAGCTTGGTTAGGCCCGTGCAGGCCTCCCCCTCTTCTCCATGTTCTTCCTGGTGCTCTACGTTCTCAGGTCCCGGCCCTCGAGCGAGCTCAGTCTCCGCTGGTATGCCAGCTCGCGATGCCATGGTCAAGGCCAGGGGGTGAGGGCTGGAGAGCCAGTAAGAGCTCCTGAGTCGCGATGCTCAAGTGCCCCCCTTTTAACATGCAAGCGAATCGCATGGAAAAAGAGAGAGAGAGTCCATGGTACTGCCTGCTGTAGCCTTCAGGAAGTTCCTGCAAGTTAGTGCGAGGAAAGGCACCAATCGCCATGGTGACTGCCGATCCGCCTCTGGTACGTGGGAGGGGACTCCCTACTGCGGAGAGCCCCGGGGCATGTACAGCCCCGCCCTAACACGTGGCTTGCACGGTGGGGCTAGACGAGGTGTGTCTGGGCACTCGTGAGCCAGCGCAGGACCCACGAGGCCCTACCTCAAGGCGGGTTGTGCCTGGTCTTGATTCTTGTTCGCTGTGTTGGTCCTGCGAGGTGGTCAGACAACCTGCACCGAACGAATCTCCTGAGGTTATCGCGTGTGAAATCCAAGCACCAATGGCCCCGGGAGGTGACGTGAACAAGGTCGGGCCGCCAGACAGAGCTTAGCCATTGGATTTATCGATGCTGCAGGGATGAACCCAAGCACAAACGCTGTCCCTAACCCTCTCATGCGAAGGGTCCTGAAGAAAGACGACCGGCGCGCGGCTCCCGCGGTGGGCGACAATCAAGCAAGTGATAAGCATAGATAGATTAAGCATGGAAGGAAAACTAGCTCAGGTAAATGCATGAAGGATACGCGCCACTGGGTCCGGCCCGAGCGGCTTGGGGATGATGCAGCCCGAGGGGCGGCCCCAGCAAGGTAAGCTAAAGACATAAAAAAGAAGGGATACATGCCACAGGGACGGACCCACGTGACTTGGGAATAATGCAGCCCCCTGGTCACTCCCAGCTAAATAACCTTGGAAAATGTCACATGGTTCCATTCATGAAGGGGCATTGAGGCAGCTGAAGGTACGCGACGAAAGGGTTGTTCCTCATGAACCACCGGGGCCCTGAGCCTAGGGAGGCCCTGTGGGTCTAGGCGGTTCCTTGAGGACCGTCACCATCTCCGTCCGTAACGAGTGGTGCCTGGCCTCCTGAACCGCCATGATGCTCCACAGGTTGCGTTGGAAGGCAAGAGCCACGCTCGGCAGGCTGAATGGCATGCAGACGTAGTTGTGAGGTGGACCTTCGTAGTGCCCAACACGCGAAGGCCAGAAGCACTCTTGAGATGCGGCTCGGTTGAGCCCTGGTATGTCGATGCAGACGCGCAGCTCACCTCCCTCGCCTGGGTGGGGAGAAACGCCAGGTGGGCGGCGGTCGCCGCGTATTACTCTTGCCTCCTGAAGCTCCTGAGATACCTCGATGATGAACTCCTGAGCGCCGAGCGCTCCTTGCCCAGTGTCCTCCTGAGGGAGACGTGCCGCGAAACACGCCTCCAAGTGGTGCCCGAGCGCCTCCCTCATGACGTTGTCAAGGTCTGAGGCCCTCCAAAAGGGATCCCCTGAGCCCTGCCCGAGGAAGGTGCCGGGTGCGCCTTCCTATGCGATAGAGGGAGGCACCCCAGGTGCGGGCGCTAATCCTGATGAGGTACCACTTGCGGCACCGCCCTCCTGAGGTCCGACACGGAGTAGCTGCTTCTTCTTCTTGGGGATGACGTCAGGAGGGTACCGAGCTGCATTATTGCCAAGGTCTCCGATTGACGCTGCTTGGAAGGCGCGCTCAAGGGAGCACACCTCATCTCTTTCTTTGCAGGGGACTGTGATGATCCCGCCGCTTCCTGGCATCTTGAGGACGTTGTAGCCATGGTGCGTCACTACCATGAACTTGGCTAGGGCTGGATACCTGAGGATGGCGTTGTACGGCAGACGAATGTGGGCGACGTCGAAGTCGATGAGATCAGTGTGGTAGTTGTTGCGTTCTCCAAAGGTGACTGGGAGGTGGACCTGACCTATCGGCATGGTGGAGCCGTCAGTCAGTCCCGAGAAAGGTTTGGTAGGCTGAAGCTGATCGTATGGCACTTGAAGGTTGTTGATTGTCTCGACGGATAGGACGTTGAGCCTTGCGCCGTCGTCGATGAGGGTCTTGGTGACTTGCACGTTGCTGATGACGGGTGAACAAAGCATTGGGAGATCCCAGCGGTGGCTGCGCACTTGAGCTGATCTACCGAGCTAAAGGTAATGGCACACTTGGACCACTTGAGCGAGCGTCTAGCCTCGAGCTTGGGAAGGACTGCGTTCACCTCGCGAGCAAACTACTTGAAGATACACTGTGAGGCTGGGGCTTGAGCTCCGCCCAAGATGCAGGCGATAGCACGCGGCTCCTGGAAGCCCCCAGCCCCCTCATCTTGGTGGTGGTCGTCCTTCCTTCTTGGTGGCGGCAGTGGAGGAAGCCCAACATTGCCCTGAGGATGGTCCTCGTGAGGCTGATCCTGCCAGCGGTCCTCACGAGGCCGGTCGCGCCACTCCTGGCGTGGGCCCCGGTCGTCCCAGCGTCCTTCGTCGCATCCTCCTCCTCAATCGTATCCTCGGTCACGCTCGGGGCTCGACCGAAGCGTCCGTCGCGCATGGCTCTGAGCTCTTGGCAAACGTTGGTGTTGTGGTCGTGTACGTTGTGGAAGGCGCATAACGGTGGGCTACCCTTGGATGACTCAGGCTGGTCCCTGTCGCGCTTCGTGTCCGGCTCTTCCGCGAGCACGGCGACTCCCTTGTGCTTCACGTCCTTGGCCTTGGATTTCTTCTCCTCCAGGTCAGCACCTGGGAGCTCGAGGAGAGAAAGGCGTCCTTCCTCAGACCTTGTGCACTTGGTCGCCAGGTTGAACAGCTCCAGGGATGTGCACAGTTCCTCATGGATGGCAAGCTCCTCCTTCATCTTGATGTCGCGGACGCCATCGGAGAATGCAGAGATGATGGCCTCGTCCATCACCTTGGGGATCTTGAGACGAACGTTGTTGAAGCGCTGGATGTACTTCTGGAGGGTCTCCCCTGGTTGTTGCTTGATGCGGCGCAGGTCACCCACAGACGGGGGGCGGTCGCGAGTGCCCTGGAAGTTGGCGACAAAACGGTCGCGCGTCTCAATCCAGGAAGAGATGGAGTTAGGAGGCAGGTTCAGGAGCCAGGAGCGGGCGCCATCCTTGAGAGCCATTGGGAACTAGTTTGCCATGACTTTCTCATCGCCACTGGTGGCCTTGATGCTCAGCTCATAGAGCTGCAAGAACTCTGCGGGGTCAGGGGTGTCGCCGTAGCATGGAGGCAGGTCTGACTTGAACTTGCCTGGCCAGGCGACGCTATGCAGCTCGGGGGTGAAGGCGCGGCAGCCGACCATGGTCACCGGGGCTCGCCTTGGAGGTGGAGCCTGGTCGTGGTGCCCCTACGCCACCGCGGCACGCGGCGCATGGCCCTGTCGCAGCAAGCAATCCTGGCGTAGCAGAGCTGGGAGTGGTGGAGCACTTCCTTGGGGACGGGGATTCTCTTGGCAGCTTCTTTCCTCGTGCGCCGGCACGCGGCGTGGTGGTCGCGCCGCTAGACCGCGCATCTTCGAGCGATGATGCCATCCTGGCGCGGGGGAGGCTGAGGTGCTCCCTGAGCCGCACGCCTCGGTGCAAGGGCGCCATCTTGGGGTGGAGGAGGCGGAGGCGCCCTGTGAGCCACGTCACCCGCAGCTGGCCGAGGGCGAGGCAGCGAGAGGGACGGTGCAGGAGAGCCTCCCGCGGTGCTGACGAGCTCGACGATGAGGTCCAGCCAGTCCTTGTAGAGGTCATTGACCGGGCGGTAGCGTAGGAGCTCGCGTGCCATGAGCAGCGCGGCCTGCATGTCCATGGGGGTGCGGCGAGCATGAGATGACGAGCCGTCCGAAGTCAACGACGAGGTGGCAGTGTGGTCGTCCCGGCGCATGGAGGGATGCACTGAAGAGGCTTGCTTCTCATTCGCCGCCAGACCGGTGACAGCATTGGCGGCGAGTGATGGAGAACGACGGGGAGACCCGCTGACGGGAGCCGTCTGAGCAACACGAGCGGCAAAGGCGGCCCGGCGCTTAGCGCGAGCTCAGCGAGCGTCGGCCATGAGCTTGGTGGAGTAACGAAGCATGGGTCGACGAAGAAGAACTACGTATTCCTCACCGACATTACATTCATGTTCACACACTCATTCTAGTTGTCGGTGCTCATACTTTTTCATTGTACTATCCATGCTAGTTTATTTTCATTTCTAAGCCTTCTTCTTGTGTGTTTGAAAAACCTTAAGAAAAACCAAAAAAATTAGGCGTAGCTTTTAGCTAGTTTACTTTCCATGCCTGTAGTCATAGTAATTAAAAGAAAACCCAAAAAGATTTCTCGTTCTTCTTTTGCTTGTTGGGAACTTTCCTGTGTAAATACTTTTATTTCTTTTCTTATTCTTTGGGGGTCAAGAGGAGAAGACCATGATGAAAATGTTGAGTGGTTCTCATATGCATTATTGTTGATTTAACCAAGAGCCCATATTACCTTGTCTTCTCCCTTGTATAAAATGCCTCCAGATTCCAGCTTAGTCCAATGCACGTGCACTATTATTATTATCCACACCGTTTGGTCGTGCAAGTGAAAGGCAATAATGACGATATATGATGGACTGAGTGAGATGAGAGAAGCTGGTATGAACTCGACCTATCTTGTTTTTGTAAATATGATTAGTTCATCATTCCTGATTTAGCCTATTATGAATGAAACATGTTTGCAATGACAATTAGAGATTATAGTTTCCCATGCCATGCTTAATTAGCTAGGAGTTTATAACGGTTTACCTTGCGTGCCAACATGCTATTAAAATGGTTGTGATGTGGTATGATAGGGTGGTATCCTCCTTTGAACGATTCGAGTGGCTTGACTTGGCACATGTTCACGCATGTAGTTGAAATAAAATCAACATAGCCTCCACGATATTTATGTTCACGGTGATTTATATCCTACTCATGCTTGCACTCATTGTTGATTAATCTTAATGCATGTTCATGACTATTGTCGCTCTCTAGTTGGTCGCTTCCCAATCTCTTTCTAGCCTTCACTTGTACTAAGCGGGAATACTACTTGTGCATCCACTTCCCTAAACTCCAAAGTTATTCCATATGAGTCCACCATACCTTCATATATGCGGTATTTACCTGTCGTTCCAAGTAAATTTGTATATGCCAAACTCTAAACCTTCAAATGAAATTCTGTTTTGTATGCTCGAATAGCTCATGTATCAACTAGGGCTGTCTATATCTTCCATGCTAGGTGGGTTATTCTCACGATGAGTGGACTCCACTCATCATTCAAGAAAAAATGGCCGGTAACCGGGATGCCCAGTCCCATGCTCAAATCAAATCAAAATAATTGCAAACAAAACTCCCCCAAGATTGTTGTTAGTTGGACGACACCCGTTGTTTCGGACAAGCCATGGATTGATGTTTGTTGATGGTGGGGGAGTATAAACTTTACCCTTCTGTTTGGGAACCGCCTATAATGTGTGTAGCATGGAAGATATCGAGATCTCTTGGTTGTTATGTTGACAATGAAAGTATGCCACTAAAAATATTATTTATCTCTATTTCAAAACTCGAGATCTACCACCTCTGCAAATCCCTGCTTCCCTCAGTGAAGGGCCTATCTATTTACTTTTATGTTGAGTCATCATCCTCTTATTAAAAAGCACCAGTTGGATAACACCACTGTCATTCGCATGCATTGCTATTAATTTACATTGAGTATGAATGTGACTGGATCTCTTTTACCATGAATTACAATGTCTAGTCAGTCCTTGATCTTCAGGGGTGCTCTGCGTTTATGTTTTGCGGTCACAGAAAGGGCTAGCGAGATACCATCTTGTTACATCATGTTATGATTGTTTTGAGAAAGTGTTGTCATCCAAGATTTATTATTATTGCTCTCTAGTTGATTATGCCATTTATATGAGTAAACAAGAGACCTAAATGTTATTGTGAATATGGTTAGTTCATAATATTTGTTGAAAACTTGAATGCTGGCTTTACATATTTGCAATGACAAGATCAAACAAAGCTTGTAAAAGTTTTTCTTTATCACTTTCAGTTTGTCAACTGAATTGCTTGAGGACAAGCAAAGGTTTAAGCTTGGGGGAGTTGATATGTCTCCAACGTATCTACTTTTCCAAACACTTTTGCCCTTGTTTTGGACACTAACTTGCATGATTTGAATGCAAGTAACCCGGACTCCCGCTGTTTCAGCAGAACTGCCATGGTGTTATTTTTGTGCAGAAATAAAAGTTCTCGGAATGACCTGAAAATCCATGGAGGCACGTTTTAGAATTAATGAAAAATACCGGCGAAAGAATCAGCATCATGGGGGCACACCCTATCCACGAGGGTGCACGGCGCCCCCCTGGGGCGTGCCCCTGCCTCGTGGGCCCCATGGGATTCCACCGACCTCAACCCCAACTCCATATATTCACTTTCGGGAAGAAAAAAATCAGAGAGAAGGATTCCTCGCGTTTTACGATAGGGAGCCGCCGCCAAGCCCTAATCTTCCTTGTGAGGGTTGATCTGGAGTCTGTTCGAGGCTCTGGAGAGGGTAATCCTTCGCCATCGTCATCATCAACCATCCTCCATTACCAATTTCATGATGCTCACCGCCGTGCGTGAGTAATCTCATCGTAGGCTTGCTGGATGGTGATGGGTTGGATGAGATTTACCATGTAATCGAGTTAGTTTTGTTAGGGTTTGATCCCTAGTATCCATTATTGTGACTCTCCAAAAATTTTATTTGGTTTTCTAGCAAAAACTTTGTTGGTTTTTGATAAGAGGCCATTTAAATTTTTTTCCAGAAAACCTTCCTCTTAAAAAAACTTCTTTGGCAAGGGTTTTTATTTTTGTATCTTCTTCAAACTATGGTGTTTGATCATTTAAAACTCTTTCTCTGATGGTTCCCTTCTCAAAGTATATTTTGGAAATTTTTCTTTTTCTTATAAAGAGAACTCTATGAATTTTTAGGTTTTTCTTATCTTGAAAACCACCCATGGTTTTACCATGTCTCCCATAGTAAATCTTCTCAAAATCCCTCCCTCCACCTCTGAACAATCTAAATTCTCTGTCTCAACAAGTCCAAACAAGTTTTGGATTTTATTTCAATTATTTTATCTCTTAAATTATTTCTGCCAATTACTTAGAGCCTGAGTGATTTTCAAAGCAAGTACCCTAATGCCTTTGATCCTTGAGCCCAAACCAACTCCTTTGGATAGTCCTTAGTACCCACAACCTAGAACCATCTTGATCCACTCTTCTTCTTTTCAAAATTTTCAAATTTCACTCACTTCAAGTTTGGACCAGATTTGACAAATTTGGTGAAATTCATATCTACACTTCTCCAAAAATTCCACAAAAATTCAGGCAGTCTCATGGTGAAATGAGAGGCCACTCCACCAAAAATCAGCTCAAGCAGAGCCTCCCTCATACCAAAAACATTCTGTCGAACACCCGAGCTGCACTGTTCCTATGCACATTCAGAAAATTCAGAGAAACTTCAGGGTTCAGTGTCGTTTCTCTTCGTCAGATTTCAGTCACGCGGCCACAGTGCCTTTGGCACGTTGCTCGCCGCCTGGCCTGCTTGTCCGGAGCTCCACACGCACGCTTGGCACCTTCCTGGCATCGGTGGCACCCTGGCCCGCCTGCGCCGGCGTGTCTTGCGGTGGCCGAATCACCGTAGCGGCCGACAGGGAGCAGAACGGCGGCTCAACGCCGTTCGGCGCCGCCCAATCCTCCTGGTAGCTCTGCGTGGCCTCATGCACGCCATCACACCCCGTTGCACCGTCGCCGTGTCCCGGCAAGCACTGGGCACGCTCTCTGCCGCCGACGGACCCGCGCCGCCCCGTTCCATCGAAACCCACCCCAAGCTCCTAATCCAAGCCCGTTTAGCGTCTGAATGGAACCAGTGGACCTCCACGTTGATGCCCAACCTCATAAACTCCCCGACCAAGCACTGCGCCGCCGTAATCCATCGCCGGAGAACCCCGTTCACGGCCACCGCCTTGGATCGCCTATAAAAGGGGACCCCGAGCTCGCCCTCGAGCACACACCCTCACTACACCCCACAAACACCCCGCCAGGCCACTAGGAGGACCTCGAGGAGGTCTCCTCCCCCAACTCCGGCCGCCACGTTCCGCCTCGGCCACCAACTCGATTCACTCCGGTGAGGCCATCCCCGACGCCCAAACCTCGTCAGTAGCCTCCTCGAGCACCCAAGAGTCTAACCCCCACTCCAATTTGATCTTCACAGCTCTCTCCGATGAGGCCCACGACCACCCGAATCGCCGTCCGCTGGAGCCAGCGTCGCCGCCGACGTGGTACTCGCCGGCGACCACCACCACCACCACCAACCGACGCGGAATGATGCCCTGAACACGGAGGTACCCTCCGATCCCCCTGCCTCGCCGTGGATCGCCGCCGGCGACCACCGCGGCTCTCGGGCACCGTCGAGCTCTGCCGCCCATTTTGAAAATTCAAACCTGACGGGTGGGACCCGCCCGTCAGCCTCCCAGTTCTTTTTAAACGAACCGTTTTCTGAAGGCGTCTTCTACAAAAGTACGTCACCCCTCTGGGCCGGCGTATTTTCAATCGAATCGTTTTCTATTCTTATAAGTTAGCCCCTGGGAACTTTCTGTTTCATTACTGTTAGTCCCTGGACTAAAACCCTTATAACTTTTTAACATAAAAGTATTTTTGATTGATTCTTTTTCTGTTCTCCTTAATATTTTGTCTAGTTTTTTATCAGATTTATTTGAAAAATATTCGGAGAAATTTTTGTACACCTCACGGTATTCACGATAGCGCGTATATTTTCTTTATACCGTAGATACCAAAGGAGGTGACGGGACCGCAAACTTCACCGAGCTAGGCTCCGACTACTCTGAACCAGGCAAGCATGTTTGAACTTTTGATATGATGATTGTTTTGGCATGTTTGCATTAAGTAGTTTCATGGCATGTTGATGAGCATACCGACGGATGTCATGTTACATGCAACAATGAGACAAGTGAGTTCCGAAAATCCATAAGTGGATGAATGTGAGTATGCATGGCCATGTGTTGGCATGAGGATGGGTAAGATGGCAGTGTTGTAGCATGCCAGTCTTATGCCAGACTATATGACTTCAGTGTCAACCCGTATCGGTCCAGTTCATTCCATTTTTCCTTCCCTGTACTACCACATGTTTTCCGCAAGGAATATGGCTTAGTAAGTTGCAAACCGCTTTCTTGGTACACACCAAAAGGAGAGGCCGTGATGATGGTTCCATGGCCCTGGACTAAAGCCAGTCATCCGGTTAGGGGGCATGGGTGTTTCCGGTTGGGACCGAGAGGGGGGCACACCTTAGAGCGCGCGTATATAAATTTGATCCCATGCTATTCGAGATTGTGATCTCCCCGTCTTAAAAGTTTTTCTTGGATGATGTCTAGGGTGATTCCTGGCGTCAAGAGGTAGGATGGGTGTGTACTGGCTAGCTGTGTTTTCTTCCAAAATACCGTAAACGGAACTAGTCCTTCGTGACTACGGAAATCCGTTGGCTGTGGGAAAAAATTTCGTACAAACTCTGCAGAGTCATATATTCCTTTGAATCATCTAATCCATATCCAAGTTCGGTATTATCTTATCCTGACAAATGTCAGTTTTGATGACAGAGACTCCGGTGAATCACATGAGTGCTAAGTCCGGTTAAATGTTTATTCATGTGGATGGACTAACCCGTTTATTATCATGAATTGAATATTCATTATGAGTATTATTTACTTGTAAATAAAAGCCCTTTCTGCGATGTCGCTCAGACGTCCGACTGTGGCATTGTTATTATTTATTTTCAATAAAAGCCCTTTCTGCGATGTCGCTCAGACGTCTGACTGTGGCATTGTTATTATTTACTTTCAATAAAAGCCCTTTCTGCGATGTCGCTCAGACGTATGACTGTGGCATTGTTATTATTTACTTTCAATAAAAGCCCTTTCTGCGATGTCGCTCAGACGTCCGACTGTGGCATTGTTATTATTTTCAATAAAAGCCCTTTCTGCGATGTCGCTCAGACGTCCGACTGCGGCAGTACTGTTATTTACTTTCAATATAAGCCCTTTCTGTGATGTCGCCTCGACGTCCGACTATGGCACGCATGTCTTTTATTTTCAGTTTAAGCCCTTTACGTGGTGTCGCTTAGACGCCCGACTGCGGCATGATCGTTATTTATTTGATCACCCTTCGAGGCATCGCTTCAGACACCCGATCGGTTTCCTATTATTTCTTTTTGTTGGGTTTTCAGGCGGACTACCGCCAATTCCCTTTTTACTTACCTTGCTTTGCTAAATTTTAAATGTGCATTGGTAAATTAATCATGACGCATCCATGCATGCATTTGTTATATCTTATGTCCGAACTGTCTTGCGAGTACTTTCAAAGTACTCACCTGGCTTGTTGATTTGGCCAGATGCTGACGAAGGCGATCTCATGGATGAAGAATTTGATAGCGAGTCCGACGCCTAGAGGAGTCCTAGTCAGTCTCGTGCGATCCTGGATTTGGTCACTGTATTATATCTGCTTCCGCTACCAAATAAGTTCATCGAGCCTCGCCTCGACGCTTGATGAGGTGCCAGTTTTAGAGTCATGTATCACACTCCCCGCTGTGATTTTCCACTACCACCCTATCCTCGAGTCAGTAGTATGCCTCCACACCACTGTGTCATTTCCGCCATTTTGTATAATTATTGGCATGCTTGTAATAATTTGGTTGAGCAACCGTAGCTCTACCCTGTAATATATTTTATGCTACTGGCTTAATGTATCAAGAATTTGTCTACTAGTGAGGAGGATTTTACTCATCCTGGACTCAAAAGATTGGTTTCTCAATAAACATTTTTATTGGAAAACCGGTCGTGACAATTATGTTCTAAGATTGATGTTGCTATGACTTTGCTATGTTTAATGCTTGTCACTAGGGCCCGAGTGCCATGATTTCAGATCTGAACCTATTATGTTTTCATGAATATATGTGAGCTCTTGATCCTATCTTGCAAGTCAATAGTCACCTACTATGTGTTATGATCCGGCAACCGCGAAGTGATAATAATTAGGACCACTCTCGGTGATGACCGTAGTTTGAGGCGTTAATGCTTTGGTCCGATACTCTATTAAAAGGAGGCCTTAATATCCCTTAGTTTCCAATAGGACCCCGCTGCCACAGGAGGGTAGGACAAAAGATGTCATGCAAGTTCTTTTCCATAAGCACGTATGACTATATTCGAAATACATGCCTACATTACATTGATGAATTGGAGCTAGTTCTGTGTCACCCTATGTTATAACTGTTGCATGAGGAATCGCATCTGACATAACCATCCATCATTGATCCATTGCATATGAGCTTTTCACATATTGATCTTTGCTTAGTTACTTTTCCGTTGCCACTGTTACGATTGCTACAAAAACTACTACTGTTACTTTTGCCACCGTTACCGTTACTTCCATACTACTTTGCTATTAAATTCTTTGCTGCAGATATTAAGTCTTTCAAGTGTGGTTGAATTGACAACTCAACTGCTAAACTTGAGAATATTCTTTGGCTCCCCTTGTGTCGAATCAATAAATTTGGGTTGAATACTCTACCCTCGAAAACTGTTGCGATCCCCTATACTTGTGGGTTATTAGCATGCAACAGTCACACGTACACATGGACGCAAAAATGCGCGCGATGCCCTAATGCATGCATATCCGAGCACACGACAGAACACACATGGTCACGCTCAAGTGCTCAACATACACGTGCATGCACACACATACTCAGCCAGGGTGAGCTAGTGACCATATAAACACTGGAAAATGTATATATTGAGCGCAATGAGCATATTATGAAGTCCACTGACCGTATTTTTACAAATATACAATGACATGCTGTGTATTTATCTCGTTTGAAATTAAGCCATATTAACCGGATAGGAGGCAGTATGGACTAGCATTACTTTTGCTGTGTCTCGTCAACTTGCCGAACGAGGAGAAGCTTGCAGGACGGGAGAAGCTTGCGTGCGGTGGCTCGCAGGACAAGGATAAACTTTTGACTAATGCAATCTCTCCCTCGCTTAGGCGGTGGACGTGCAACAGTTAATTCGCTGTCAGATTGCCAGAAGCATACACTATACTGGTACCATTATTGTTCGACTTCCCAAAGAGACGAACAACCACTCTTATTTTATTTTAAAATGTGATAAAGCAATCTTCAACACATTTGGTTCTCTTCGAGGGTTCTCGCATGTGATAATGGAAGTTGATTGCATGGAACACTCGCCACGATTCTTGCTTAATTCTGGCTCATATCCTGTTACAAATAGGATGCTCGGTAATATTTTCTCTTTTCAGCAAACCTTGTGGCGCATCTTTGTGTGAACCGTGCTTGCTGCACTTTGAATGTGACCGAGAGCTGGCTTGATGAAACACCTCGCTTCCTTCTTCTTTTTTTGCGGGGTACCACGCTTCCTAGTGACCAGTCTCTTGGTTGATCGTCCTAAGAATGCTTATATATGAATAAAGCTCTCTCATTTACCTGTAAAAAAGACTAAGCCATATTGACTGGAAAGGAGGGAGTATGGACTAGCACTACTTTTTGGTGTGTCCCGTCAACTCACAGAACGAGGAGAAGCTTGCAGGACAAGGTGAACTCGCTTACGCCCATTCTATCTACCTCAAACCTGGTGGCTCGCAGGACGAGGAGAAGCTTTTGACTAATGCAACCTACCCTTGCCCAGTCGATGGACATGTAACAGTTCATTAGGTGTCAGATTGCCAGAGGCATACACTGTAGTACCCAACATGCGGAGTACCATCATTGTTTGACTTCACGAAGATGCGAAGAGCCAAGCGCAAGGTTTAGTAGTACAAGTAGTACTACTACTAGAACCGCATGGTGGAGCGTCTGTACTCTTATTTTATTTTAATCTCTGATAAAGTACACATTTATTCGGGAGAAGGGCGGATAACGACAACCCAATAGTAGTATTAAAAACATCGAACATGTTGTAACATCCCAATTTTCAATTTGGATGTTATACATAGGTCATCAATGCATATCATATTTTATTTGCATTTTGGTTGAGATCCTAGAAATCTTAAGCAACTCAAGGACCCAAGGAGAGAGTTGGAGGTTTCACAAAATTTCATATTTGCATTTTTCTCAAATTTGAAAAGAGGATCAATTTAATAAATGAGAGAAGATAAAACGACTTATTCAAAAGAGAGTAATATTGGAGAAGAAGTTTTAAAATCAAATAAAGATTTCAATTGCATTTTATTCGCTATTTTATTTGAATTAGAAAAATATGCATTGTTGAAAATTGCATTTTTAGGCCAAAAAAATGTTCACTTTGTCCTAAATATTAGGTTTGGACGGTGAAAATTATTTCTGGTATTTTTAGAATTTTTTATATTTTATTAGGATTTCTTTATTTCTTTCAGGTGAAAGTTTATTAAAAAAAAACTTCTTGCCCGACTGGGCCAAAGGCCCAGCCGAGCCGGCCCGCTCGCCCGCGCCGCCTTCCTCCCGGGCGGAGGAGTCCCGCCGCGCGCCGCCGCCGGCCGTGTCCGAGGCGGACACGCCTCCCGAGGCCGCGCCCCCTCGCCGAAGCAGCCCCCCGCCCCCCTCTATAAGCGGACCCGGCCCCCTCCTCCTCATCGCCAGCCGTCGCTGCCTTCCCGCAGGCCGCCGCTGACGCCTGCACCGCCCGCAGCCGCCGACGCCATCCGCGCCGCCGTTTGCCGTCGCCACCTCACACCTCGTACTGCCGCCCCACCTTGCCGCTGACACTCGTCGCCGTTGCCGTTGACTGCCGCCAGCTAAGTCCGGCTAACCGATATAAACCATCGTTTTTCTTTTTCGGCTTTTTCGGTTAGTTAGGTTTATATCGGTTTTAATTTTTTTGGTTCGTTATATGACGAACGTTCACCCGTTAGTTTCTTTTTAAATGAACGATTTCATTCGTTAGGTTTTCGTAGCGAACGTTCATTCGTTAGGTTTTTCTTTTTATTTTAGTTTTTTGTCCAGGGACCAACCGTGAATACTTTATTCACAGATTAGTCCCTAATCTTTAAACTCTCGGTTACTTTTTGCTCGTGTGTCCAAATACAGTGAAACCAACGCTAAAATCTTCATCTTGTTCCCCTCTTTCCAGATAATCAACTTGAACATGGTTTTGACAATTTAAAATTTGGTTTCAAGCAGAGTTGAATTTGAACTTCTTTTGATCGTAGTTGGAGTTTCGTAGCTCCGATTTGATTGATTCTTTTTGCAAATTGAAGCTCTTCACTTGAACTTTTAGTTTGGATCTTTTCATTTGAGTTTTACCCTTGCATATTATGCTTGAGTGCTTATGTATGCTATTGTTTGTTTACGATAGAGTTTCCGGAGTGCGAAGCGTGCTACTACGAGTCACTAGGGTTTTTAGATCATCAGCAAGGCAAGTAACACTTTGATCACACCCCTTTATTACCCAGTTTTTTATGCATTAGTTTCAACCCTCAAACGTTGCATGAGTAGGTTTGATAACATGTGGGTATTTGGGGAAGTAGTTGATGAGGTAGAACCTATTGTCTTTATTTCAAACCTTGGGAGTTACTTCTACGTTATGCTTATACCGCTATGCTATGCCCGTAGACGTGGTTTGGTTTGAGTGATCCATGATAGATGTGAGAGGCATCATTTATTAATGGTTAAACTTAAGGTGGCTACTTTAATACACATCTGGGTGGATTGGTTGAGGCACCCTGGAGCACCCAGTGGTTTTCTGGGCACCTGGAGCAATCCAGTGTTGTCCTGGGATATCCCAGAGTACCCGTGTGACCATCCTATGGTTCGCCACCCATGCTCAAAGGGATCATAGGATTATTCATGCTAGAAACTTCCGTGTGTAGCCACAAGCCATTATGGGCTCTAGCATAGTTGAGTAAGATGTGGGAAACCTTTCCATGATGGGCTAGCAGATGTAGGGGATTGTAGGTGTACCGGCCTATCTATCGGTTAAGGGGACTTCTTCGGAAAGACTGTGTCTCAGTCATCCGTTTCTCAAACATCATGCAGTGTGAGAAATTCAATGGAGGAGATCAAGTCTTGTGGGGAAAAGTGCGCAAACCTCTGCAAAGTGTATAAACTAATCATGGTTAGCCGTGTCCCTGGTTATGGACATCTTGAGTATCTGGTACTTGAATTATTGATTTGATCTCATCACTCTACTTAATTAATTTTTGGGTTGATAATAATTATTATTTTGGGATTTAGTTGGAGGAACCTTCTCAATGTTTTCAACAAACTCTGTAGTTAAATAAAATATATTCCTTTGTTGTAGGGAAAAACTAGCTTTATGCAAATGATAACCATACAGCCTCCACTAGCCATATATGCATATAGTTATAGCTGTTATTTTCTTCATTGCTCTACAGTGTTGTTTTGCCAGCATATTCCATGTGCTGACCTACACAGGCTGGAACATATTATGTTGCAGAGTTCTTAGACGAAGAGTATGGTGCGCTAGGTCGTTGTCGTGCACTCAGCTATGCCATTGGAGTTGATGGACTCATTTACCTTTGAAGATTCCGCTGTTATCTTAATTAGATGGCCTTTAGCCATATTATTGTAATAGTTCTCTTTTGAGACATTCGATGTAAAAAGTGTGTGATTGAACTCTGTTATAAATCCTCGAGTACTGTGTGTGTCAGCATTACTGATCCAGGGATGACACTTATGCATAGAGATTTGACCGTCTGAGGTCGGATCGCTACAAGATGGTATCAAAGCAGATGTTGACTTTAGGACGCGACCGCTAGGATAAGCCATAGGGCACTCTTCTCTACTCATTTCTGACTCCTCTCCATTTTCTACTCTATAGATAGCAGACCTGAGGAACAAGTTAACTCAACTGGATGAAGACACACCTTTTGGACGACACTTGAAGGAAGCCACTAAGTACCTGAGCATCGGAATACCAAGCTTCACGGGGAACTACACCGCCACTCTACCTGAAGAAGAGCAGTAGACAATTCCAGTACGTGTGCCAGGAAGGACTTTCACACCAGTTACTGAGCCCATTGAGTTTTCCTTTGATGCACCAACCTGGAGTCTAGGAAAGAGCATGGCAGCTCACATCGCCATGGGACACATCAGCGATGTTTACCACAAGGATCTTAAGGACACCATCTACCAGATATGTGGACGCCAAGATGAGCAATGGGAGATGATTTGCACCAGGAGGGACAAGTCTATTGTAGCCTACATCCAGGAGTTGAACCAGCACATTCGTTGTCCGGAGAACTAGATGTGCACCAGCATGATAGACATGAAGAAGGTGATGACCTGGAACATGGAGCTAGAAGAATAACTCATGTCTACACGCGATGGATATGAAGAGGAAATTGTAGAACTACTGGAGAAGAATGAAGACCTGAAGAAGAAGCTAGGAATATTTATGGGAGATCCCGCACCTGGAGAGGACAACCACCCCGAAGACTACATCATCGTCGACGACACCGACTCCGACCCCGGTAGTGATGATGATTAAGAAGACGAAGCTGGAGCAGATATCATGGAGTCCTCCTCCGATCAAAATTTCTAGTCGACCACCGTATTATCAGTAGTATTCGCCCATGTATATAGTAGTAGTCCGAGTATTTTTGTAATGGTAGTTAGATCGATTGTATGCCCTTGTTTGCATTGAATGGTCTGGATGATTTGTTTGTCTCATATGCACATGGGTAGTGATTTCCCCTTTAGACCTCACTCAATTCTATTTCTCACCCCTCTAAACCTATCAGATGCCTCCGAGACGTGACCCCGGATTTGTCTTCCCACCGAAGCTCACTCAGTTGATCCAACAGTAGAATGCCTTGATGCAGCTACTAGTCCAGAACCAAGGCAACAAAAACAACAACAACAATAATAACCCACCGCCACCACCTCCTGTGGACAACTTAGCCCGTTTTCTGAGGTTGAATCCGCCGGTGTTTTCCACTAGCACCGAGCCGATTGTGGCTGATGACTGGCTCCGCAGGATTGGAAGGGAGCTGACCACCGCAGGTTGCACAGATGATGAGAAGGTGTGCTTTGCCGCACATAAATTGGATGGACCCACAGCCTCATGGTGGGAGAATTACACAACCACTTTTCCCATAGCCAATGTCACATGGGATCAGTTTCAGCAAGCTTTCCGCACAGCCCATGTCTCAACCGGAGCTATGAGTATGAAGAAGCGTGAGTTTCGCAACTTACACCAGGGAAATCATACTGTGGGGTAGTACGTGGATGAGTTTAGTAAGTTAGCTCGCCATGCCCCATATGATGTGGCAACGGATGCCGCGAAGCAGGAGAAGTTTATGGAAGGGCAGAATGATGAGCTGAGCATGCAGTTGATGGTGGCAACATTCATTAACTACCAGGAGTTGGTAGATAGGGCCCTCATGATTGAAGGCAAGCAGCAGATAGAGAGCCGCAAAAGGAACAGTGGACAGGGAAGTACAATTCTGGAGCTCAGCAGAAGCCTCGTTTTACCCCGAACTCGGGGGGACATATGATACGTCCATTTTGCATCATGCTTTTATATCAATATTTATTGCATTATGGGCTGTTATTACACATTATATCACAATAATTATGCCTATTCTCTCTTATTTTACAAGGTTTACATAAAGAGGGAGAATGCATGCAGCTGGGATTCTGGGCTGGAAAAGGAGCAAATATTATAGACCTATTCTGCACAGCTCCAAAAGTCCTGAAACTTCACGGATGATGTTTTCCAAATGTATAAAAATACTGAGCGCAAGAACCTCACCAAGGGGCCACACCCTTCCCACGAGGGTGGGGGGTGCGCCCTACCCCCCAGGGCGCGCCCCCTACCTCGTGGCCCCCCTGGTGGCCATCTTCTGCTATATGGAGTCTTTCGATGGAAAAAAGATAATAAGCCATCTTCTCGGATGAAACTCCGCCGCCACGAGGCGGAACCTTGGCAGAATCAATCTAGGGCTCTGGCGGAGCTGTTCTGCCGGGGAAACATCCCTCCCAGAGGGGGAAATCATCGTCATCGTCATCACCAACGCTCCTCTCATTAGGAGAGGGCAATCTCCATCAACATCTTCATCATCACCATCTCATCTCAAAACCCTAGTTCATCTCTTGTATCCAATTGTTGTCTCCAAGTCCGGGATTGGTGCTAGTAGGTTGCTAGTAGTGTTAATTACTCCTTGTAGTTGATGCTAGTTGGTTTAATTGGCGGAAGATTATATGTTCAGATCCTATATGCATATTAATACCCCTCTGATTATGAACATGTTTATGCTTTGTGAGTAGTTACTTTTGTTCCTGAGGACATGGGAGAAGTATTGCTATTAGTAGTCATGTGAATTTGGTATTCGTTCGATATTTTGATGAGATGTATGTTGTCTCTCCTCTAGTGATGTTATGTGAACGTCGACTACATGACACTTCACCATTGTTTGGGCCTAGAGGAAGGCATTGGGAAGTAATAAGTAGATGACGGGTTGCTGGAGTGACAGAAGCTTAAACCCTAGTTTATGCGTTGCTTTGTAAGGGGCTGATTTGGATCCATATGTTTCATGCTATGGTTAGGTTTACCTTAATAATTTTGTTGTATTTGTGGATGCTTGCAATAGAGGTTAATCATAAGTGCGATGTTTGTCCAAGTAAGGACAGCACCCAAGCACCGGTCCACCCACATACCAAATTATCAAAGTACCGAACGCGAATCATATGAATGTGATGAAAACTAGCTTGACGATATTCCCATTTGTCCTCGGGAGTGCTTTACATCATATAAGAGTTTTTCCAGGATTGTCCTTTGCTACAAAAAGGATTGGGCCACCTTGCTGCACGTTATTTACTTTTGTTATTTGTTGCTCGTTACAAATTACCTTATCACAAAACCATCTATTACCACTTATTTCAGTACTTGCAGAGAATAACTTGCTGGAAACCGCTTATCATTTCCTTCTGCTCCTCGTTGGTTTTAACACTCTTACTTATCAAAAGGACTACGATATATCCCCTATACTTGTGGGTCATCAAGACTCTTTTCTGGCGCTGTTGCCGGGTAGTGAAGCGCCTTTGGTAGGTGGAATTTGGTAAGGAAAAATTTATATAGTGTGCTGAAATGTACTGTCACTTGTTACCATGGTAGGTAATCCTCTGAGGGGATTGTTCGGGGTATCTTCACCCCGACCAGTAGAGCAAAGAGTTGCTCCTCAACCTACTGAACCTATTGAAAATGAAAATGAAAATCAAAATGCTTGCTTTGAAGTTCCTTCGGGTATGATAGAAAAACTGCTAGCTAATCCTTTTCTAGGAGATGGAATAAAACATCCTGATGAACATCTGATATATGTGGATCAAGTTTGTGGATTATTTAAGCTTGTAGGTGTACCCGGAGTTGTTGTTAATAAGAAGGTCTTCCCCTTATGTTTGAGGGGAGATGCATCGACATGGTATAGGCTATGTGACGATATGAGGTCTTGGAATTACAAACGATTGAAATTGGAATTTCATCAGAAGTTTTATCCTATGCATCTTGTTCATCGTGATCGCAATTATATATATAATTTTTGGTCTCATGAAGGAGAAAGCATTGCTCAAGCTTGGGGGAGGCTTAAATCAATGTTATATTCATGCCCCAATCATGAGCTCTCGAGAGGAATGAATATTCAAAAAAATTTATGCTCAGCTTTCTGGTAACAGCCGCACCATGCTTGATACTTCTTGTGCTGGCTCTTTTATGATGAAGACTATTGAATTCGAATGAGATTTATTGGAAAGAATTAAACGCAACTCTGAAGATTGGGACCTCGACAATGGTAAGGAGTCAGGTATGACACCTAGTTTTAATTGTGTTAAATCTTTTATGGATACCAATATTTTTCGTAAATTTAGCACTAAATATGGACTTGACTCTGAGATAGTAGCTTCTTTCTGTGAATCTTTTTCTACTTATGTTGATCTCCCCAAGGATAAGTGGTTTAAATATCATCATCCCATAGAAGTAAAAGTAGCTGCACCTATTAAAGTTGAAGAAAAGACTATTACTTATAATGATCCTATTGTTCCTACTTCTTATGTTGAGAAACCACCTTTCCCTGTTAGGATAAAGGATCATGCTAAAGCTTCAACTGTGGTTTGTAAAAGTAATATGAAAACATATACACCTCCTGAGCAAGTTAAAGTTGAACCTAATATTGCTATTGTTAAAGATCTCTTGTCTGATAATATTGATGGGCATGTTATTTATTTCTGTAATGAAACTGCTAGGATTGCTAAACCCCGTGATAAAGATAAACCTAGACCTGTAGTAGGCATGCCTGTTATTTCTGTTAAAATAGGAGATCATTGTTATCATGGCTTATGTGATATGGGTGCTAGTGCTAGTGCAATACCTTATTCCTTATTCAAAGAAGTTATGCATGATATTGCACCTGCTGAGATGGAAGATATTGATGTCACAATTAAACTTGTCAATAGAGATACTATTTCACCAATGGGAATTGTTAGAGATGTTGAAGTCTTGTGTGGGAAAACTAAATATCCTGCTGATTTTCTTGTTCTTGGTTCCCCACAAGATAGCTTTTGTCCCATTATATTTGGTAGACCCTTCTTAAATACTGTTAACACTACCATAGATTGCAAAAGAGATGTTGTTACTATCGGTTTAGATGATATGACTCATGAATTTAATTTTTCTAAATTTAGTAGACAACACCGTGAAGAAGAATTACCTAGTAAGGATGAAATTATTTGTCTTGCTTCTATTGCCGTACCTCCTAGTGATCCTTTAGAACAATATTTGCTAGACCATGAAAACAATATGTTTATGAATGAAAGAAGGGAATTAGATGAAGTATTCTTTAAACAGGAACCTATTCTTAAAAACAATTTACCTGTTGAAATCCTAGGGGATCCTCCTCCACCCAAGGGTGATCTCGTGTTTGAGCTTAAACCGTTACCTGATACTCTTAAGTACGCTTATCTTGATGAGAAAAAGATATATCTTGTTATTATTAGTGCTAACCTTTCAGAACATGAAGAAGAGAGATTATTGAAAACTCTGAAGAAGCACCGCACTGCTATTGGGTATACTCTTGATGATCTTAAGGGCATTAGTCCCACTCTATGTCAACATAAAATTAATTTGGAAGAAGATGCTAAACCAGTTCATGATCATCAACACTGGTTGAATCCTAAAATGAAAGAAGTGGTAAGAAAGGAGATACTAAAGCTCCTTGAGGTAGGTATAATTTATCCCGTTGCTGATAGTCAGTGGGTAAGCACTACAAAAGAAAATACACTTTTGTGATGATACGTGTTTGTCACAGTAGGTCACGTTTTCTGTCATGCATGTACATCCATGACAAATTTATGACAGCATCAAGATAGTCATACATGTGCTGTCATAGAAGTGTTCCATGACATTACCAAAATTATTAACACGGAAGTGTCCACTTCCATGAGGATAAATCGCGCGTCACAGAAGTGCTTTCGTCAAGGGTGACCGACACATGGCATCCACCGTAACGGAACGCCGTTAAGCTATCGGGTCGGGTTTTGGATCCGATAACCCGTTAACAGCCCCGACCAATGGGGATTTTCCACGTGTAAAATCATCATTGGCTGGAGGTTACACGTGTTGGCTCATCGCTGGGACAAATGTCATCCCCTCATTGGACAGAAGGCGCCTATGATACGTCGACACGTGGCACGGCCCAACAGAGGCCCATTCCTGTGAAAAGGCCGGCCCGTTTGACTTGGTCAAAAGGTGGCGGGCCGGCCCATGGAAAGCCTGTTAACGGCCTGTTCGCATATAGCCCATTTACAGCCCGCTAACCCAAGGCCCGTTACGCCCTATTCGAATTAGGCCCAGTAGCGTCATCTGGGCCATCCAATATGATTCCAGCCCGTTTTCACTTCTGGCCCATGTATGGCCCATGACGTCTTTCGGCCCATATGAGGCCCTATGTAACTCTTGGCCTATTAACGGCCCGTGGTGAAACTGGCCCGTAATGAACAGTGTATCACTTTACACCCATTAACGGCCCGTGGTGAAACTGGCCCGTAAAGAACAGTGTATCACTTTATACCCATTAACGGCCCGTTATTCCGTTGGGCCGTTTCCAGCCCATGTTATCTTTCGGCCTTCTCAGAGCCCATTTATTCTTGGGCTATTTTCCAGCATTCTTTTACTTACGGCCCGTTACTGTCATTTTCTGCTTGTGGGCCAAATTCAGCCCGTGGTTACAGTCGGCCCGTTTGTGGTCCGTTAATACGTTGGGCCGTTTTCATAGCGTCATCAAATACGGCCTATTAACGATGGCCCGTTATGGTCGGCCCATGAACGGACGATTCCAACTCTAGCCCGTTTACGGCCAGAATGCGGTCTGTTTGGCCCATGTTTGGCCAATCGATCATACGGCCCGTATAAGGCCCATTGATGATACGGCCCGTAGAAGGCCCATTGTTTCTACGGCCCGTAGAAGGCCCATTGTTTCTACGGCCCGTAGAAGGCCCACTGTTTCTACGGCCCGTAGAAGGCCCACTGTTTATACGGCCCGTAGAAGGCCCACTGTTTCTACGGCCCGTAGGAGGCCCAGTGTCACTACAGTAAATATTAGCCCATGGTTATTGTGGCCTAGTTTTAAAAAATAGGTTATTGCAGCCACTAGCAAACCGCAGAAAAAGAACTGCACTGACTACAAGCAAACAAATAAACAAGACAACAAGGAAATAAATAAGCAAGCAACTTACACTAGGCTATCACGGCTATTACACATATTACATCCACTGGGCATCAAAGTTCGCCACCAGTGCAAATATAGGGAACACAGCAGCATATAAACGCCGCAGCAAAACAAGTCCAGAACTGAAACCACTTCAGAAGAGCTCAAGAAACAATATCCTGGGTACCCATAATGCTGGCAAGATGCTTAGCAAGCTTATTAACTTTCTCTTGTTTGGCGCTTAAGTCCTCCAGCGCTTGCTGTTGCACCAGAAAGTATGCATCTGAATTCTGCAGGGACTTCCTCAGTCCTTCGGCTTCCTGTCGCATAACATCTGATCGATGTCTTTCAACTTGAAGTTGAGACTCAAGAAGCCGAACTGATTCAGGCAACGAGTTCGAAGAGCTGGTGCCAGCAGTGGTAGCCAGTAACTCGAACACTACATCAAGACAGGACTTTGGGGTTGTCTCAGTGTCTTCAATATAGTTTTTATCAGCTTTCTTGGAGACCAACAGGGATGTCTCACTATCTTGAACCTTATCTGCATTACTTCCTTTACCATTGCATAACAGGGTACTCTTCTCCAATATTTTATCCGCGTTCTAAAAGAGAAACAAACAAACACATCTCAGGTTTACAATGTAGTATATGAAACTCATTTTGGTAAACCAGTTCAGTAGTAAGGTGGACAGGATAACAGCATGAAACAAACATATATCTATGTAGTATGGTCACTGTATGGTCTATATCATTCTAGTTTATGTTGCCAAATCAAGATAGATACAGTTCGAATCATATCTATTTAAGACAAAGCAGCATAGACAGAATATAAGTGTGGGAAACTACACAGCAATAACAACACTTGTAATGTGCATGGCATGAGAACATAACTGTTTATTCAATTGAAACTGAAATCAACATAGAGCAAGTTACAACAGCAAACAGCCAAACACGTTGAAGAAACAGGTTTAAAACATACCTGTTGCGCCATTGGAGTTTCAATTGCATCCTTCAAATTTGAAATTAGTTGGTATCAGTAAATACAGTGATGCAAGAGCAAAGTAGTATGAACCATAGCTACGGAACCTGACCTGAGAACAATTCTTCTTCTGCTTTAAGCGTTGACTTCGGGTTCGGAGTGGTGGTCCTCGTGATTTGGGCACTGCAGTTGCCTTACTAACTGCTCGTGTTTGGGTGCTCTGTGGTGGAGACGGTGCTGTGTCAACGGGAACTGGGTGTCTATCTGCTGGGGTTGGGGTTAGAAGGGGTGTAGCTGGTTCTCTGTCCAACTGGGTAGGGGTACAATCTGCATGAGTGTGGGTTATGTGTGGTGGGGCTGGTTCTTGGGCAAGTACAACCGTGGTTCTATCTGCATCGACAGGTAGCACGATCTTTTCTGAAGACCGTGTTTTTACTCCCACAGATACTGCCATCACTCCCTCCAATTGAAATGGCTGATAAACAAGAAAAGTAATTGAATGTACAGACATTGTAAGATAGACAGGTGCAATGGATAGTAGGGAAGAAAACAGGGCATGAAATAATTCACATTTATGTTGTCTAAGCAAACAGAATAGCAGGACATAATTTCACATATATGATGGCTAATTAAACAGGATAGCATGACACAATTTCACATGTATGATGGCTAACTAAACAGGATAGAATGACATACTTCAAAATATGATGACTATGTAAACAGGATGACATGATATAACTATACGATGTGTCTATTAAAGTGGTTGGCATGCCATAAATCACAAACATGCCGTCGATGGAAACATGATGGCATGATATAATTCACGGATAGAATGACATAATTTAAAATATGATGACTATGTAAACAGGATGAGATGATATAACTATATTATGTCTTTAGAAAATGGGTTGGCATGCCATAATTCAGATACATGCTGTCTATGTAAACATCATGGCATGACATAATTCAAATATATGATTTATATACTAAGGAAGTGAGCAGAGGGCAATCGCATATATGATGTGTCAACTAAGGAGATGGCATTCAATATTGTGTATATGATGTAAAAACTAAGCATTGCAATACAACATATGCATTATATGAGTAATATAACCCTGCCAAGTTTGAGCATACACCTCAGGGGGATAATAGGACTGGTCATCTGCCTCTGAATCCTCCTCTGAAGAGCTATCTGTAACCAGCAAGATATCTGCTTCAGCAGGTAGCATTGTCTGCTCTGAAGACCTTGTTTTCACTCCAGATTTCTCCATCACCAATTCAAATGGCTGATGCACAGGAAGAGCAGTTGAATATACAAACATTGTCGACAAAAGCAATGAGAAATACAAAAAAAGGACGGCATGATATAATTCACATATATGACGCTTGCCTAAACAGCATGGCATTGCATAATTCACATACATAGTGCCTTGCAACAAGATAACATTGCATAATTCACATATATAATGTCTTGCAACAAGATGGCATTGCATAATTCACATATATGGTAATTAGACACTAAACAGGTGGCATTCACACAAAGCATGTCTAAACTAAGCAAATGACATAGCAATGCAAGATACCATACGCACGATATGAGCAACATAACCCTGCCAAGTTAGGGCATGCACCTCGGGGGGGGGGAATATGACTGGTCATCTGTCTCTGAATCCTCCTCTGAGGAGCTATCGGTAACCAGCAAGACATGCGCTTCGTCAGATAGCATTGTCTGCTCTGAAGACCTTGTTTCCACTCCAGATTTTTCCATGACCGTGCCGAATGGCTGATGCACAGGAAGAGTAATTGAATGTACTAAAATTGTTGACAAATTTAACACGTAATAAAAAATGATGGCATGATATAATTCACATATAAGATGACTGGCTAACCAGGGTGGCATTGCAAAATTCACATATATGATGCCTGGCTAGACAAGATGGCATTGCATGATTCACATATACGATAAAGAAACTAAACAGATGGCATTGACACAAAGCATGTCTAAACTAAGCAGATGACATCTTTAATGTATACAGTAAGCAATGCAAGGCACCATATGCATGATATTACCAACATCAGCATGCCAAGTTAGAGCGAAGACCTCATGGGGTAAATAGGAGTGGTCTTCTCCTTCTGAATCCCCCTCAGAACAGTTATCTTCCTCTTGATTACGATCCGAAATGGGTGGAGGGGGGCTGCCTTTGCGCCCACCATGGAACGACGTCTGCATGAAATTTTATTGCCACGCAAGGCTCGTCTCTTTTGCTCTACATGATCAGTTCCATTGTGTACAATAACTGGCATGCATAGGAATAAAACATAGTGAGATTATGTAAGGAGTGCATGCACAAATCCAGAGTGATGGTAGCAAACTGTGGATAGACCCAAAACCAATGATAGCAGGCAGATAATAGCTTTAGTTAAAAAATACAGATAATGGCTCCTTTAATGTTTGTTTGCACCCAACATGAAACTCATAGTAGACACCGGAGATTAACCAGATAGTAGACAGATAGTACTGATTGCTGCCCCAATATGTACCCCACAACCATTTAAAAACTCAAGTTTCAGCATTAGTTTGGACCTGACTCGGAGTCTAATAGGTGAACACGACGATAATGTAGCATGTCATCATATTAAGCGACGCATAACGTAAGCAGACACGGAAGAGTGCGACCTCTCTTGCGGACCCGTGTAGTCCTCAAGGTCATCTGCTCAGTTGATGATGGTAATGCAGTTGCCGTGGCTGCCGGCGGCGGGGAAGAAGATCTGAGGCGGCGAAAGACAGTCTGGAGAGCGGATCCCTGCTGTGGTGAACCCTTCCGTCGTTGGAGCAGCTGAGCTGGGGTGGAACACAGCGCCGCAGGAGCAGGACAAACCACACAAGGTTTTCTTTGACACATATCTGTAACAGAAGTAATTGAGTAAGGGCTTGTTTGAATTTGAGGATTCTAACAATGCAGGGATAGGAAATAGACAGGAATAGGATAGGAATGCACGTGCAAAACAGAGAATTTAAAAACACAGGATTTCTGCCAATCTGGGTGTTTGATTCACAACAATTGGAAGATCACAGGATGCAAAAAAGCATGGTGAGATTAAGTCAAACCACAAGAAAATGTACGGTTATAATGCTATTATGCTACTATCTCTTAGTCTTGTGCTTGATGAATAGGAATATGAAAAGGAGGAGAAGTGGAAATTAGAATTCCTACGGTTTTTCTTTCAAGGAGACACTAAAGGAACAAATCCTACAGTTTTCCTTTGCTCCATTCCTTTGCACCAAATTCATGAAAAGTAGTACCATAGGAAACTTTCCAATTCCGATGTTTTTCATTCACTTTTCCTTTCAAGCACTGGCGATTCTAGTAGGCAGGCTTGAGCAAGGAAAATCCTACACTAAAAAAATGTTTTTGTGCTACTTCTATTACTTTGGACCCAGGCCACTGCCATACTAGCTCAACTCCCAGGCCCATCGACAAATGCACAGCTCAAACGCGCAGAGATAAATAATGATGGCGTTCAAGAGAGTCCATCACGGATAGCTAAGTTGCCTGGTACCTCACTGCTTGTCATATAGTAGGATAAAATAATCGTATTTCCCGTTACTACGAGTGCTCAGTGGACAATATATATAACATGTAGAGTAAAAAAGAGATGCAACAAGTGTACAACCTCTTTGGCGAAGCCATGTCGATCTCAGCGTGATTGGGTTGGCCGGTGAGGATGCTCCGGCTGACTTGGCTGTCGGAGGAGGGGAAGAAGATCTTAGGCGTCTGGAGATGGAGCCCGAGGTACTGCTCCGCTGTGATGGAGGGTTTCGTCGTTGGAGCAGCTCCGGTGAGTTGTACGACGCCGAGGCTGAAGCAGGACAAGAGAGACAACGAACAACGTTAACCTGAGTGGAATTCTAATAGCATCTCCAATACATGACGTAAAATACATAACCACAAAGTGCTAGATGTAAAATACATCAGCCGCTCATCTCTGAACTTAACTGTCGAAACTGAATTTAACTGTCGAAACTGAACTTAACTGTCGAAACTGAACTTACTTGAACTGATTTCGAAACTGAATTTTGCTGTCGAAACTGAACGCACTAGCAAGGTGAGGCTACACGTCGGTCGACTGACTTTTTCATCTCTGGTCAGTCGATTTTGCAGCCGTTGGATACGAAATCAAGGGCCTGCGGTTCATCTTCAACCTCCACCCCCCTGAGCCGCCAGCCACCACCGGCCAAACAGCAGCCCCCCGCCGCCCGCGGCCGGCGGTGCGCCGCCCCGCCCGCCCCGAAAACACTCCCCACCGCCGGTCCGCCGCCGCCCCGGCCATCCCTCTAGGCCCCCCCGTGCCGAGCTTTTTCTCCGGCGATCCCCACGCCACCGCCACGCCAACGCCCCGCCACCGCCGGCGACCACCGCCCCCATCCTGAACCCTAAGATAGATAGTGGGGTACCTCTCCGGCGAGCCCCCCTCCCCGCTGCGGCTGGTTCTTCCTTCACCCCGGCGAGCCCCCCCACCCCCTGAAAATCGACTGACCCAAAAGTCGATTCAGTCGACTGAAGTGTAGCTAAATCGGAGCAGCATCGCAAGCAAGAGCAAGAGCGAGAGCAGCAGCGCGAGCAAGAGCAATAGCAAGAGCAGACCAGGCAGGGGACCGAGAGCAAGAGCAGAGCAGCAGCGCGAGCGAGAGCTAAAGCAGCAGCAGCTCCTACTGATGTGGACGTCGCCGCCGAGGGAGCGACGCCGTGGAGGAAGTGGCCGGCGACGCCGCCGTGGATGGAGCCGCGCCGTGTCGGCTCGGGACCGAGCGCCGGCAGCACCGTGAGATCGAATCAAGAAGAAAATGCGGCGATTAGTGTACAACCTCTTTGGTGGCGCCGATTAGGCCGCAGCTTCATCCGAGGAAACGGTGATGATGATGCTCTTCCGGTGGTGCAGGTGAAGACGGCGGTGTGGGAATGGAGGTGGCGCGAAAGACGAGGGGAACGTCGGGGCAGCTCCTTGGAGGTGGAGGACGGGGTGGCTGAACCGGCGGGACGATGAGATCGACGACGGATCCTCATCCGGTACGGTGGATGAGGGACGTCGAGGTGTTGCTGTGGACGACGTCGTCGGGGAAGAGGCTCCGGCTGGGTGGCGGACGGAGCAGGGTGTGGGGTTTCGTCGCGGGTTTTCGCGGCCTCGGTGTACGAATGGGTGGGCGGATGGGATGGCAGTGGGGAACCATGGCTTAGAGACGCGCTTGTCCGAAATGTGGGGTAAGTTACGAAAGTACCCCCACCGATTTGAGGCGGTTCTTTCGGTTCAGGGGTACCACGGGCATTTCGCGTGTCGGGATTTCACAGGAGGTGGGAGTTTTCGCGCGCGTTGTAATTTCGGAATAGCAAGGCGCGGGTTGAGATGGAGGGAGTTGTCGGAGCACAACGAGACAAAGATATATCTTAAATATTTCGGGCTAACAAGGCGCGGGTTGAAGAGGCGGGAGTTTCGCAGCACGATAGACAGAGACGCTAGCTTGAATTTTCGGCATAACAAGGCGCGGCTTGAAATTTCGGAAGAACAAGCTTAACGTGTACCCAAAAAAAGACAATTTGCACCTCAACACGCACAACACACACACAAACACCATTTAGACTAGAGTAAGGTACACGTGCATTGCACGCATGAGATTTGGCAACCAAATTATGAATAAATACCACATTATAGCATGCAAGCTTTGAGTCATATATGCATGATGTAGATGTTCGTTTAATTCTTATAGTTCATTTCATTCAAAATCATCTAGTTTTTATAAGAAAGCTAATCTATTTTAAGATTCATGGAATTGTGCGTCGTAAGACATAAAGTAAAAACAAATAATGGCAAATCATGTAGAAAAACATTTGGGCAATTCTGATACGGAAGATTCTAGAACAAATAAGAAGTGCTTGTGTTTTGATGTTTGTGCATTATGCTTAAGTTCAACCATGGAGTCTTCTAGATTATACATGTGGCGAAATCTGGTGGAATCTAGATGATATCCAACGGCCAGTAGTGCTCAAATTTGCCATCTTTGGACCATCGGATTCGCCTCATCCAACGACCATCTTTCAAAGTTAAAGTTACCCGCACACAATATAAAAAAATATAAAAAAATAATATATATATAGGGGTATAGATATAGATATGTGATGCGAAAGCCGCCCATCATCTCCAATTAGAATAGTGTGTCCATGCACGGATGCGACGTGGCCAAATGATGTCTGCCATCGGTATCTCAAATTCAAATCAGTCTGACCTTGTTCAATGTGTATACATTACAACATGCTCGTTTCCAAACCACACCGCGCAGATCTCCGTTATATTCATGCATGCATGGGTTTCAAACATCAGGATCGCTTATTAAAATATTTGAATTCAACTTTACATTGATTATGACCTCACCTATTCTTTTACACCCACACAGTAGTCTTCTCTTTATAATTGTACCACTAACTTTCTCTCGTGCATGCATGCACACACACTACCAGTCGGCATTATCCATCGCACGCATGCAATCTTTTTCTTCAGGTCGGTCTCCCATGAAGGCACACACCCACACACATCCCCCTCTCCATCATATCGGGCATTCTTTATCTCTCACGCGTGCATGCGCAACGATCGATGTTCCTCTATGTATGTGTGTATATAGCTAGGTCTTTCATAGTTTTCCACACAAACCGATCAATCGATATATCCAGTGAGGTCTCACCCTCTTTCCCACGTCCACATCGATCAATCTATACCTCTCTATATAGGATTAACATATATAGCTAATACACCCACATTAATTATATATCCAACGTCCCCCTCTCATCATCCATGCCTTCCGCTTCATCTCTCAGACGCGTGCACAATGGCGAAGACAGGGGCAGTAAGGGCCCTGCCCCCTCCCCCCTAACATCACTATATATCGAGGCTAATAAGAATGTGATCATTAGACAATTGCTGCTAAAAATGGTTTAAGTTCATGAATTGACCCTCCTCGTAAAGGATTAGCAATGCTTGGCCCCCTAGCTCATTTATTTTTCATGGCTCCGCCACTGCGCGCAACAGCGCACGTGTTCGCCCCCTCTCTCTAAATATCGATCTCGCACTTGTGCATTCCTTCATAGTCTCCCTCCACTCGGCCCCTCGCACCATCTTCTAGCCCCCACCGGATTTTGCCACATGTACAATCTAGCAGACTCCATGGTTGAACTTAAGCATAATGCACAAACCTCAAAACAACAGTGGTTCTCTTTTGTTCTAGAATCTTCCGTATCATAACTGCCCAAACTTTTTTTCTAGTTGAATTGCCATTATTTGTTTTTACTTTATGCTTTACAACGCACAATTCCATGAATCATAAAATAGATTAAGGGCTTCTTTGATTCAAAGGATTCTCAAAGGAATTTTGGAGGATTCTAATCATTAGGAATTTTTCCTATCTTGGTTGTTTGATTCGTAGGATTGTAAACCATAGGAATTTTTCCATATGATTCATTTGCACTAGATTTCATAGGAAACATCCCATCCACTCAAACCTCTTTGAAAGAATTCTGCGTTTTTTCTATGCACAATCAAACACTCGTACAATCCTGTAGGATTCAAGACGACATTCCACTATAATCCCATGTTTTTCCTATTCCCGCGTTCTTAGCTTTTTTATAAAAACTAATTGATTTTGAATGAGATGAACTATAAGAATTAAACGAAGGGCTACATCAGGCATATATGACTCAGAGCTTACATGCTATAGTGTGGTATTTATTCATAATTTGGTTGCAAAATCTGATGCGTGCAATGCACGTGTACCTTACTAGTACTTCGAGTATGTGCAAAACACGTAAATTAGAATACCAATGGCACGCTACACAGTGTCTCTCTTACAGTTCATGAAGCCACGTGGCACATGTGGAGGCGTTGTCGCGACCTCCTTGCGTGGATTGATCACAGTGACGTGCTGCTGGTTCCAGAAGAATGTACTCGTCCTCCCTGAGCCATACTGGCGGTACATGCACGAAGCGAAGATGTGCACGCACGCCACGCACGCACTCATTCCCTCGCACGCACACGCGGGTACACGGGCGGACGCAATTTTGTACCAAGATCCACCCCATGTGATAATTTGACGCGTGTAAAGTCATTCACTTCATTGATGGTCAATTAATACAGCGCATGCAAATTGAGTGGACGTGAGGGCGGAAGAAAGACATTATTACTCCACTGCGCGCATGCGAGTAGTTAAATCGTGGGTTGCTAGTAGTACTTCCATTGGTCTCCTTCGTATTTTGTGCCAATTTTTGACAGTAACATAATATTTACGCATTTGAGCAGTGTAGTACTTGAAATTTATGTTCCGCTAAACTCATCGGGAGCCGTTTCGGGCCTCGAAACCAAAACCATCAATTAATCTTTACCTTGTTCCCATCACATTCGAAAGCCTGCTCACACCTACTAGTACGTACCAAACCTGAACGTGTTCCCACTATGCAGGTATTAGTACTAGTGCTAGTACTTAGGTTATAAAAAGGGGAACTACCTAACCGAAAATTACTCTACCTTTCCTCCTCATAAGTGCTTCTTCTTCGTCCGTCGTTGCCATGGCCGGTGAGCAGAGCTCTAGGTCGAGAACTACTCGTAACAAGGGAGCGGCAACCAAGGCTGCGGAAAAAAAGAGAGGGCTCGCCGCCACGCAGAGACCTCGAAAGATCTCTCACGGGCAGGCGATGGCTCCCAGGAGCGCCCTAGCCGCGGAGGCGAACATGCCGAGCCGGCGGAGCTGGAGTCGTTATCCCTCGACGGCATGCCCGATCAGCTCAATAAGCACCTCAATAAGCAGAAGGAGTTCATCCAAGGCTTGATGGAGTTGCTGAAGGAGAGCCTCGACGACATGCCCGCTGAGCTCAATCAGCAGGGGGAGTTGACCGCCGGCTTGGTGATGCTGCTGAAGAAGAGCATTGCCTCGGAGAAGAAGGCGACCGGCGAAATCCTGCGACTTCAGGAGGACAAGGCGAAGCTCTGCCACGAGATCGACCTGTTGAAGGAGAAGAACGCCGGCTGGAAGAAGCTGCATGAGAATAGTAGTTCCTCGATGAAGATGCTGCAGGCCCTCGTCATGGAACAGAAGGAGGAGTTGGCGAAGCTCCGCATCGAGCACCCGGCTGCTGTCAAGGTACGTAATGCGGCCGTGGAACAGATGATGAAGGCTCGCGTCGAGAAATCCCGCGTCATGGACAGAATGAAGAAGATGGCGGAGGAGACGCGCAAGGAGATGGAGGTCGTGGAGGAGATGAAGAAGCAGTTACGACTCCGCGGCGAATTAGATCATTTGGGGTGATAATCTTCCTTCTTCTTTTGCTCCTGTGTTTCATCTTTTGCTTCGGGTGTTTCGCCGCACGTGTCACGTTCTCTGCGAGGCATGAATAGAACAATGGTTTTTTTGAGGGAATGAATAGAACAATGCTAACAATGAGATGACTAGCAAATTAGATCATTTTTATCGCCATATGGCACTGGGCTGCCGTGTTTCGTGCTCCTCCGTCGCAGTACTACTCCAGTGGAAAACTTGAGTATACCGCACGGTTCTTTGCTCCTCCTCGATCAGGTCGTCGGCGCATTTATACGAGCAGTCAAATCACAAGGCCCCGCCTTCCAGCAGTAATGAGCCGTCAAATCACAAAGGCCCTCGCCTCTCGTGAAACCGACCAAGCTAGACTGCCCCGCCCTCTAGCCTTTTAAAAAATGTATACTTTTGTACAGCAGTAGTATCGATGGATTGCGCCATGGAGCAAAACTTGAAATTAAAAAAAGGTGGTACATATAGAGAGCGCTCGTCGCCAAATTATGCATATAGTACTATTAAAAAGGCTAGTCACAATAATGGTGTCCAGCACAACCCACCCCTCAAATAAAACTAAGAGGGTGCTTGGATACGTTTTAGTCCCATGACTAAAAGTAGTGGGACTAAAACATGCTAGCCTCACCCATGCTTGGATCCAAATACTAAAAAGGCTAAAATCAAGTTAATGAGCATTTATTATCCTCCAAACCCTCCAATCCAGAACTCGCCTGTGTTAAAGGAGAGGAGTTAAATGAGTAGAGAGAGGACTAATCCACATTTTAGTAGGGGTACCCCTGACTAAAAAATTTAGTCTCAAGACTAGTTTTAGCCCCTCTTTAGTCAGGGGTGCTTGGAACTTTAGCCTCTTAAAGAGACTATTTTTAGTCAGACTAAAATAAGTCCCTTGGATCCAAGCACCCTCTAAGCATCCTGGAATTCTTTGACAAAACTAAGCACCCTGAAATTCTTTGACAACTAAACTGCTGGCTATATGATGTTGGCCATATATATTGTACGTATATAATGTGAAGAAACGAGTGGTAGTACTATACCAACTAAAAGATGAAATGTAAGAAATACTAGTATGTACGTACTGAAGAGTTAAAGTAACGAGAAGAAACATAACATAGTTCTGCTGGGGGCTCAGCACAACACACCCCTCAAATTAAATTAAGCACACCTGAAATTAAACTTTGCAACTATTCCGGTAGACACTGCATTAGAACCACCATGAGCAACGACACTGCCACCTTACTCGGAGTCCTCGTCCACGTCCTCGACTTCGTCCTTGTCCCTCTTCCTCTTGGCCGATACTTCTTTGCTTGAACCGCACACTTGGCTGTTGCTCTTCATCCAACCCTTGTAGATATTGAAGCAAAGGTAGCCATCCATTGCAGCGTAGTGGATGTGGTCTATATCTAGTACATTCCGCTGCCATGCATGACGATGAAACGTGTATGGAGGTTTCTCCAGTTTACCGTACGAAGGATGAACCATGGCTCCTGCCAGGGTCAGCATTGAAGGCTGACGAGAGGACACCAGCCGATTCTTCTGGAGGTCGAAGGGGTTGCCTACAACGAGACCTATCCGACGCAGGACATCCCTGTCGTTCTTAAAGTCTACAGTAACGAATTTCACTAGTTTGTCCTTGAGGAAGTTCTTAAAATCCTGGCACTCAACGTCGGCATGGCATATGTGGTAGACCAAGCAAACGTTATGTACGCAAACCTGGATCACGGCGGGCTTCTTCCTCTCTTCGTCCTTTAGATCCTTCTCTGGTCCCAGGACTGTGGTGTACTCAACATCTAGCCCAGCGACCCACTCATCATCTGAGTTTTCGAACATGCGTCTGAAGCGAGAAAGGCATCCTTTCACCGTCGCGGAAGAACGGGTGTAGATGACGTCGAACTCATCGCCGGTGATGGTTCTAACCTTGTACTCACCGCCGATCGTGGAGATTTGGGACGCCATGGATTTGGGAGGAGGGTTAGGATTAGTGGAACTGCCGTAATGTGAATGGACGGGACGACTAGGAGCGAACCGCCGTAGTATTGAAGGACGTGCGGGGACGAGTAGGAGCGAACTGCCAGCGTGCGAACGGCAGGGTAGTGGCTTTCCATTCTCCCATGATACGGGCTTCCGAGAGCCCTTGGATCTGAGATCGAACGGTTGCATGGCGTGATTCTAGACCTATGGGTGAATATCCTATCCTGGAGGGTTATTCTGCAAATTTTCAGCAACTTAGCATGCGACCGTTTGATCTCAGATCCAAGGGCTGCCAGCAGCCCGTATCATGGTCGCGCCTACCACGACCGTCGCGTCGCTCGCGCGGTCGCGCCCTTGGAGATTTAACACGGTGCGTTAGGCTATCTGATGTTGGCATGTCATACATAGTCATCACTTAGTCACTCATACTACAACAAGGTTGGCTATAAGGTTGGCTATAAGTGTATTTTTTTACTCCTCTCTATCTCTTTCTTCGTACTCCCTCCGTCCCATAATATAATAATGTTTTTGACACTACTGTAGTGCCAAAAACGTTCTTATATTATGGGACACTGGGAGTACTAGTATTTATTGCATTTGCCAAGGAGTGACCTCTTCCAATGAAATGGTGTTGCTAAGTTTGGTTCATTTAATTAGCTATAGACTCAAATTTTCTTTTCACCTAGGTACATGCGCTTAGCACCGTTTCTTCCTTGGGTCACCAAACTAGTCTCTCTCTTCTTGATTAGCTTGCCACATCAGACTTTATGCCTATGTGGCAAGCTTAAGCACCTGTAGGAGAAAGTAAAAGTAAGTACAATAGTGCGCTTTACATGGCATTTTTGCATATGTGGAGGAAAGAGAGGCAAGGAAAAGGTGGAGAAGTGGGCTCTCATGCAAGAGCCAGCCTCTACTACATGGTGGAGCATTGGGAGAGGCACATGTATGGAGGTGGTCAGGAATCGGGAGACTCACGCCGGTCGTAGCATCGCAGTTAAAATGATAATGGCAAGTCAAATCATGGGGTCCCACCTGTCCAGCAGTAACTCGCTGTCAAATCACACAGCCCTACGTTTGCAGCAGCCTACTCTCTCGTCTTCTCACGTCTCTGTCGAACTGACTAGGCGGAACTGCCCCGCCGCCTACCACGCAGGAAAGCCCTGCCCTCGACTTTTAAATAGTATACAGTATACTAATTTTGTATCCATGGATTGCGCCTGCGCCATGGAGAAAAGCATCTAGAAAATGGAGGATATACGGTGGTCTTGCAATACAGAAGAGGGAGAGGCGAGACGGTGGTTTTGGAATGGAGATGATGGAGAGGAGAGGAGGTGGTTTTGCAATGGAGAAGATCAGAAGAGGGAGAGGCGAGACGGTGGTTTTGGAATGGAGATGATGGAGAGGAGAGGAGGTGGTCTTGCAATGGAGAAGAGGGAGAGGAGCGTGCGACAACGATTTAGGATTGGACGAGAGGGCCGGCGCGCTGTGACTGGATTAAAATCAAAATCAATTTACCCTTCAATTAAGAAAGCGACCTCACATTAACTAGTCTCCCTTTTATTCTGGGTCATAATTGACCATGATTTTCGCACATAAAATATATGTTATACGTTGCAAAAATAATATAATTTGAAAGTACATTCAGATACGAACCAAACAATACAATTTTTGGTGACATGCATTCACATTTTTCTTGTCAAATATAGTACGTGGTCAAACTTTGACCCAAAATACGCAAAACAACAAAAAAATACTTCCAAGACCAGCGCCACTCTTCCGCTCTTCTCCTCTTAAATCACCACCGCTCCTCTCCTGTTCCAATCTAAATGCAGCGCCGCTACTCTCCTCTTCCATTTCAAAACCACCGCCCCTCCTCTCCTGTTCCAGTCCAAAACCAGCGTCGCTCCTCTCCCATTGTAATCTAAAACCAGCGCTGCTCCTCTCCTCTTCCATTCAAAAACCACCGCCGGTGAGTGAAGGTGCTGCGGAGAAGTAGATCGATGGAGGAGTACAACCGATACGTGAGGATCGCAGATGGTGACCCTGTGAAGCTATCTAGGATGTTGGAGATACAGTCTTGGTTTGACAATAAGGACCAACTAGCAGCGACGGCGACATCCATGGCCAAATATCTGCAACAGAGCGAAAAGGCAGCGATACTCCCGGAGGGAGTCGCGCCGGAGTACATAAAGCTGCTCCTTTGGGCCATGGAGCAAACAGATTCACCGAATCCGATTGTGAGGGAGCGGTGGTGGGAGTATCGATCCCAGATGGAGCATCCACCAGAGATTGAAGGATCGAGCATCTACAAGGTGCCGTTTGTGAGGGTGTCCTGCCAGAGCGAGCCGATGGAGTCTTCGTCGACCGAACCCAACTGCAAGAGGAGAAAAGCAGTTGGCCCGATGACGCTTCCCCGTCATTGTCTCCCTCGCCGTTCACATCGTCTCACGAGGCGGCTGTCTGCCACCGAGGAATAGGAGGGGGCTGCCCCCCCCCAGCCCAATAGTCGGGCAGGTTGTGAATTGTCAGGAGGAGCTTAGGGTTGTCAGTATTTGCAGGTTGTGAATTGTGTTTTATGTTGTGTATTTTGAGAGTACTTTCAGATATGAATGTCTTTTGAATTTCAGATTTGCAGTATTGAGCATATGAAGTATTTTATGAATTCTAGATATCTATTTTTAGCACTTAAAAGATGTAGTTTCATGGGAGTATAAGAGTGCAGACAATGTGATTGTCAGAGAAGAAGTTGCAAGTTTCAGTTTCAGATAAGAAACTGCAAGTTCATTTTCAGATAAGAAGCTCCAACTTTCAGAGGCAGAGCATTTATATTAACACAGCCTTTTCAAACAGGGTTAACATCATGTTGGAAGTTTTATTCATGGTCGAAAATGGACCTACCAGCCAGTTAACATCATGCTGATCAACATTCATGCATAGCACATCTTCATATGATGCACAGTCAAAATGCCCACACAATGTCGAGTGTGCGAAACACAGAGAAAACGAGGGACGAAGTTTTGGCAAGTGTTGGACGTGGTTTTGGGCTGCCCTGTCTAGGCTTTCATTTTTAACATGCGCAGCCCACGACCTCGGATGGGAGGTCCATAGGCCTATTTGTAGGGCCATCATGTATCGACCGGCCTATGGACCTCCCATCCGAGGTTTTATTTTTGGCAGCCCAATTTATGCATTTTTTTGAAGAAAATGCAGAGGTCTGTTCTATTTTTCTATATAAGAATAGGAACGCCAGGTCCAACTTCTGTTTCCCTTCTAACTATATTATATATATTTAAATTATTTTATATGTTGACTGTTTAGTTCACATAATTGGCAAATAGATGACCGCTCTCGCGATCCCCTTCGCCCCCGCCACCACCTCCACCCTCGCCGCCGCCCCCGCCACTACCTCCACCCTCGCCGCCGCGATAGATCTCGCCGCCACCCTCAGCCTCCTGACTCCGAGTGTGCCTGCACCCCTCAGCAAGTCCGCTCGCACGCCCCATGGAGTCGCCGGCCATATCCACGGGGGAATGGCTGGAAGACAGGCAGATGTACAAGAAGCATCTCCCACATGTCTACAAAGCCTTCCCGCGGATGCTCCAGCCGCTCAACTCCGTCGCGCTGGTGGTGCTGCAGGAGACTCGAGGGAGGAGATGGAGGGAGCGGGCGATGCGGATCCGCGACGACGCTCTCTCTCGGACCCAGTGCACGCGCGAATGGAGGGAAGCAGAGGAGGAAGCTGCAAGGGAGGAAGCCGAGGAGGGACCGAATCCGTTCTCTCACTCATGCATGTATGCTCGGATGTGCGAGGATCATGTGGATTGGGAGCTGTTGAATCTACCCCTGCGGATCTACTTCGAAGGAGATTTCTCAGACAAGCACAGGATGCCCCACCCCAGGGAGCCGCCGATTGCGTTCATTCGATGGGCGAAAGGAGAAGTGAATTCAAGAGATCCACGCCATGCTGCAAGATGGGAATGCTTGACTGGACTCATGCCCACCAGCACACCACCGGAGCCGGATCAGGTTGATCCCCTACCTTACCTCTCCCCCAAACCTGCAGAAGATTGAAATTAGGCTTGCAATCTGCTTCAATTGAGCTGTCTGGTGGTTATTTCTGTTTCCTGAGAGACAACATCTGGCTGGAGGATGAGAAGGAACCAGGAACTCTGATGAATTTCCCCTATCACAATGGGGGGAGCGCTGGTTGGGCAGTGGTACGGCCCACCTGCGCCCCAAATGGGGGCACAATCTGGCAGGCTCCTGTAATTGCCCACGATCAATCTGCTGGTGGTTCTGACTCTCAGATCAGTGGGAAATCTCAAGGAAAGAATCAGCAAAAGAAGAGACATGACATCCAGAAAACTACTCCTGCCCCTGCTTCGGGCCTTATGGCATACTCTGAGGTGATCTGCTACAACTGTGGGGAACTAGGGCATCATTTGGATAAATGTGTCAAAGCCCAAGAGTTGTTTTATCTGCAAAATGGTTACCCATAAAGTTGAGAATTTCCCTGTCAGAAGGAAAACCCACAGTTTTGCTAGATATGTTGTAAGTGCTGCTCCAGGATTAGGGTTCTACCACATAGACCCACCTGATGAAAATGCTCAGTATCATGGCTCCCTGAAGAATGTGGGGATTGTTCTGGTAGAAGCTGGTGAAGTGACCAAGCAGGAACTTGCCACTGAGTTTGCAGACATTTACAAAACCAACTGGCCCTGGCCAATCAATGCCCTAGATGAATGGACATTCTTGGTCAAACTCCCTCCTGAAATAGATGTAGTTCAAGTTGCTGGATACCCCTGTTTTGGTCTCAAAAAAGACAATGTTGTAGTCAATGTTGAAGTCTGGAAAGGCAGGATTGAGGCTGAAGAGGACCTCCAGGAAACTTGGATCAAGATCAGGAAATTGAACCCCCAAGTGGTGTGACTGGACTATGCTGGATCAAATCACTTCCACTCTGGGGGTCTTACTGGATGTGGATTGGCAGCATAATTTCAAGTCATTCTATGAAACTATTTGGGTCAAAATCTTATGTAAAGATCACTCCAAAATCCCTGTTGAAAGGCTTTTTGGAGTTGGGAACAAAATGTACAGGCTACTCATTGAGGTGGAGTCCTTAACCCCCACTGAAATTGGCACCTCCACCAACCTCTCTGCTGGTACATATGTCTATGCAGCTGAAACTGGTACCAATCTTACTGAAGATGTTGAATCCAACAGGAGCTCTAGATCTGAATCAGATAAAGGGTCTGCTGCCAATTCTGGGGGGCCCTAACATCAGAGGACAGTCTTTTAGCCACAATCAGATGCTTGGAGAAACTACACCCACTTCAGTCCTCAAGACACACCTCCCTGATTATCCATACACTCCTCAACTCAGCATCCAGGAAAAGATCTTGAATTCTGTGCTTGATGAAACTGATGCATTCAACCTCCTCAGGGAAATGGAGCTCCTGGAAGATGATGATATGATGGAATTAGAAGGTTCTGTAGATCTACAAGAGGATCAAGAGGAACTTGTTCAAACAACTGAACTCCCAGATAATTTGGACTCAAAATACAACTCTGACTTCCCTGCCCTTCCTAAGGAGAAGCACCTTCCCAAATGGGGTCCTGTTCAAGCCACCAGAACCAGTGCCAGGGTAGCTGGTGACAAGAGAACCATTATTGAAAAGGCTCAACAGCTCAAAGAGGTTCAGAACCTGGAAGTGCAAAAACCCCAGGGTATGAAATACACTTCCTTCTCCAACTTTAATGATCCTTCCTTCAATGCCATTGCTGCTAAGATTGGTGTAGATGTTACTTCTCTTAATGATGGCGTTGAATGCTCTTCCTTTATTTACCCTCACCAAAACAGATCTGAAGGCTCTGTTTCTGAGAATTTTTCTGTAGATGGTAGTTCTAGTTTAGACTGCCTTCAATAAAGTTGACCTTGATTTCCTTATGAAACTCCTGGAGCTTAAAGGTTTTGGGGGTAAATGGACTAGTTGGATCTAGCAACTTACTCATGGGGGGGTCTGTTGGGGTCAAGTTAAATAACTATGAAAGTGATTTTTTCCTTGCTGGTAAAGGCCTTAGGCAAGGTGACCCCATCTCCCCGCTTTTGTTTAATTTAGTAGTGGTTGTTCTTACTAAAATGCTGAGCAAAGCTGGTGATCATAGTCTGTTTGCAGGGCTCTGTCCTGAGGTCTGCCCTAGTGGCATCATCTGCCTTCAATATGTAGATGATACCATCCTTTTCTTAGACAATGACTCCACACATGCTAGCAATCTGAAAACTGTTCTAATCTGTTTTGAACAAGTCTCAGGCATGAGAATCAACTACTCTAAAAGTGAACTCATCCCTATCAACATGGATGATCAGGAGTTAGCTGACTTCCTCTCTATTCTAGTCTGTAATAAAGGTAACTTCCCCATTAAGTACCTAGGTATCCCTCTCCACTATGATAAACCGAGGAGAGAAGATATCCAACCCCTGCTGGATAAAATCATTAAAAGGATTGCTGGGTGGAGGGGCAAACTTCTCTCTTACAGAGGTAGATTGATCCTCATACAAGCTTGTTTGGCTAGCATTCCAGTGTATCTCCTCTCCTTCTTCAAGTTCCCTAAATGGGCAGTGAACCTCATCAATTATTAGATGTCTCATTGCTTGTGGAATGATTTTGAGGGAAATAGGAAGCTACACCTTGCTAATTGGGCCCTGGTCTCTATGAAAAAAGATTTTGGAGGCCTAGGCATACCTAACCTCCAAGAAATTAACATCTGTCTTCTAGGGTCTTGGATTAAAAGATTCTGTGAGGAAGACTTGAAACCCTGGAAGCTTCTTATTGCCCATAAATACCTAGGAAATCAACCTAATATTTTTGTCCCTTCCTCCAACCCTAAGACCTCTAGATTCTGGAAAGGATTAAAATCTATTATGCATGCTGTGAAATTTGGCTACAGATGGAACATAGGGGATGGGAGTAGAACCAGGTTCTGGGAAGATACTTGGTTTGGCACATTCCCCCTAGCAGTCCAATTTTGGCCTATTTACTCTGTCTGCAATGAGCTTAACAAAAGTGTCAATGAAGTTTGGGATGGTCAATGCCTAAAACTCTCTTTTAGAAGGAACTTTAGTGATAGTCTCATGGAACAATGGTTCCAGTTGGAGGAAATTGCCAAAAGCATTACCTTTACTACTGAGCCGGATGCCCTGATTTGGCAGCTGGACAACAAGGGGAAGTATTCCTCCAGCTCCCTCTATCATGTTATCAACTTTAGAGGGGTTCAACCCGTGTTTATCCCTGCTGTTTGGAAATTGAGAGTTCCCCCTAAAATTCATGTATTTCTCTGGCTTCTCTCCAAAAACAAATTGATGACTAGGGATAATCTTAGGAAGAGACACATCATCAAACCCCTTGATTGTGTTTACTGCTTGGAACATGAGTCTTGTTCTCACCTATTTTTTGAATGTATAGTTGCTAAAAATCTCTGGGCCCACATTGAGGAATATTTCTCTAGTCAGATTGGTCATCCTTCGAATCTGTCAGTAGATTCTAGATTGCTACCAAAAAGTGCCAGTTTTAAATACTGCTAGCTCAGCTATCCTTTGGTGCCTCTCAAAATATAGAAATGCTATGATTTTCAGTAACACCTCCTGGATTTCCATTCCGCAAGTCTTGAGGTTGATCAGGAACATGGTGAGGAACTGGGCGATTCTCTCCTCCGGATCGGACAAGGACAAGTCGATGAGCTTCGTGGAAACCCTAACAAGATCCCTCCAGAAACCGTTGGCGATCACTTGTGGCTGAACAAGCCTCGACCTGCTCTGGGGATGGACCCGTGGGCTCGTCTCAAGATCTCTGATGAAGATGATGGGCACCTGGCGCCGAAAAAGAGGGACATGCACCGTGCTACGCCTTCCAACTCGGTGTCTCCGCTTGCTTACTGGTCGCCGTAGGCTGACACGACCCCTCAGCTGAAGACCATGAAGGCTTTGCTGGACCCTCCTTGTGTCATTTGAGTGCTCTATGCACTCTGCCTTTGGCACCGCTCGTGTGATTTGTGTTATTCAGAGAACTTGTTCATCCACCCCCTAGTTTGTAGCTTTTCTACCTTTGCTTTCGAACTGCTCTTTGAGTTGTTGTATCAGAATATGTTGTGGTTTCATTCTCAACAATGGAACCGGGGAGATGCTCCCTGTTTTTCTAAAAAAAATTATATGTTATTATATATTATTTTTATTGTCATCATATATTTAAGATACTTACATATGTAACAAAACAATATCCCACATCTTATTAACTTATAAAAATAATTTCTTAACAAATAAAATCCTGGATTGTTTTGGCACGAAAATCCTAGTGATTGTGTACAAAAGCTTGGTAAGATTTAAGGACGAATGTAATAATATCACTTATTATTTAAATATATTTATAACAAAATGCTCAGCCCCTTTTTATTTTTTGATAACATTGCTGGCCCAACCCAACATTATAACTAGAATCAGCCCAGCAAAATTGTGTATTTCGAGAAAGTGCAAATGGCCTGTAATTTTTTAGGAAATAAAATAAATGGCCCGCATGGACGCTACATTATTTGTTCACCCAGCCCAGCTAATGGCTGTAATTCGAAAAAAGAAGATCAAATTGACTGTAAATTCTACCGCGCAAAAAAAAGACTCTAAATTCTGAAAAAATGGGTTGAATACGTGCCACATTTTTGGAGGCTGAAATGTGGGCCAATAGGTCGAAGGCAACACAAGTCGTTGTCAATTTAGTCAACAAATGATTCTGACATGTTAGCCGTTGGATTTACATCCAACGACCGGCATCCATCTTCAATCTCTTGTCTTCTTCCTCCAGCGCCGCCGGGACCACCTCCCGCCTCCTGCTGCTAGCAGCTCTGCTTAGCACGCTTCGCTATGAAGCGCTACTCCACCGTTGGCCAGGCCATTCCTCCATACTTGGAGCAGGAGATTCAATTAAGCGAGATTTGGAAGCTATAATTTCGCCTTTCCCATCAATAGGTTTAGCCAGAGCATTTACAACCCTCCACACCTCCTGTTCTTCTCCACCGACCGCTGAACCACACCGCACTAGAACCAGTTAACCCTCGTACACCTCTCCGTCTGCGACTCTACTCCCGCGTCTTCCCATCTCCGGCTCGTTGTTGTCTGGGGCCTCGCCATCGTCCAGCACCTTGCATGCGCTCGGCGCGGCATGGTCAACGTGGTCAATGAACGACACCATCGGAAGTAGACTGTGCGTGGAGAGGCTGACAGCTGGGTCCACGACCACACACAAGGAAATGCCTCCTTATTACGCACAAAATAATGATTCCTCCACCTGACATCTGGGACCCACCAGAAGGGCCTCTGTATTTCATGAAAATAACGTGCCCCCCGCTGACATGTTGGACCCACCAGCTATCTTCGCACGCAAGGAAGTGCCTCCTTATTACGCACAAAAAATGAATATTCCCCCTGCCAGCTGGAACCCAACATGGTGGGAGGCTGACTTGTGGGCCTACCAAGTTGACGGGGACGGAGGGCTTTGTCAACTTAGTCAATATGAACTATTCTAGCTCCTGTTACCGTACGATGTTCATCCAACGGCCGTAGTGCTTCTTCAACCTCTGGTGTTCTTGCTCTAGCCGCTCAAACCATCGCCGGTCGTGCCGCGTGCTCCTGCCTCCCGTGGCCGGCTGTGATGCCGCGGAGGCCTCACCACCCCCTACTACTCCCATCGCTGGCTAGGCCATCCCTCTACTCACCCACACCCCCTGTTATTCTGCGGCGACATCAGCCTCACACCGCAGCCGAACCAGTGAACCCTTGTACTCTTGTTCGCGTGGGCATCCACTGCTGCATCTTCCCCGGCTCTGATTCGTCCCCTTCCTAGTCCTCGCCGCCGTCCACCGCTGTGGTGCTCTCGACGCGGCGTGGTCAACATGGTCAAAGAACAACTTCCATCAGGCGTGGACTGTACGTGGAGAGGCTGACAGCTGGGTCCACGGCCGCAGCAAGGAAGTGCCTCCTTATTACGCGCAAAATAATGATTTCTCCACCTGACAGCGGGGAACCACCGGACGGGCCACCGTATTTCGCGAAAAAAACGTTTCCCCCTGACTGATGGGACCCACCAGCTACATCTTCACACGCAAGGAAGTGCGTCTGGGCAAAAAAAAACCGATTCCCCCCTGACTGCTGGGACCCACCAGCTACATCTTCGCACGCAAGGAAGTGCGTCCGAGCAAAAAAAAATGACTCGCCCCCTGACTGCTGGGACCCACCAGCTACATCTTCGCATGCAAGGAAGTGCCTGACAGTCGGGACCCACCTGGTCGAAGCGTACGTAGTGTTGTCATTCTGGTCGCGAACGTGTATGTACATATATACTGGTCGATGTAGAGGCGCGTACGTGTCATAGTAGAGGCGCGCATGTAGCATGTACACGTACGTACAACGGCCAGGGTGCAAGAACGAAAATACGGCCACGTATGTGTACATACGGGCAGGGTCTCGAACGCCTACTCACGCATACGTACGGCAAGGGCTTGTGTACATGGCTTGGTCGGAACGGAGAAACAGCATCGTCGTCGTGTTCATGGGGAGGCAACGGAATGCGTCATGTTCATGGGGAGGCAACGGAATGCGTCGTGTTCATGGGGAGGCAATGGAATGCGTCGTGTTCATCGGGAGGCAACGGAATGCGTGGGAGCCAACCGGCTGGGTCGGAACGGAATGCGTGGTCGTGTTCATCGGGAGGGCTTGGACGGAGCAGGCAATGGAAACGAGGCTTGGCGTACCGCAAAACAGAGGAAACGGCCTTGTGTTCGACCGGTCACGTTCGAAACGGGATCCTGTTGATCGGGAGGGGTGTGGCGTACCATAAAACGGAGGAAACGTGGGTCCTGTTGATCGGGAGGGGTGTTGTGTACCGCAAAACGGATGAAACGGACCTCCTATGGTCGAAACGGGGGTCTTGTTGATCGGGAGGGGTGTGGCGTACCGCAAAACGGACGAAATGGACCTCCTACAGTCGAAACAGGGGTCATGTTCATCGGGAGGGGTGTGGCGTACCGCAAAAAGGGACTCCACGGGATACTATTCATCTCCACCGTCGACCTCCTCCAGCCTCCACGGGCTCCTGTTCATCCAACCTCCACCGCGCGCTACTCCACCGGCTACTGTTCAACCACCCCTCCACCATCTACTGTTCATCTAGCCCTCCACACCATGGGGTCCTGTTCAACCACCCCTCCACGGGCACCCCTCCACCATCTACTGTTCATCCAACTCTCCACCACACCACGGGGTCATGTTCATCCAGAGGCAACGCCACCGCTCACTGTTCATCCAAACCCCCCACAACGCTCACTGTTCATCCCAGAGGAAGCATCGATCGGCTTCAGTTAGTAGCAGTAGCGAAGGAATCGCTCGATCAGGTTCAGTTAACAGCCATTGATCGATCTCTCGGGTTCAGTAACGCGTAGCCTGCAGTGCAATCGCTCGGGTTCAGTTAGAGCCCAACGCCTCGCTCGGGTTCAGTTAGAGCCAACGCCTCGCACACACGCGCGTACGTGTACAAGAGAAACGCGCATCGCTCGGCCCCGACCTCCCACCGTAACCGGGAACTCCCCAAAATTTTCCTCCCCCTCGCTTCTACCATGGTTTTTTCCGTCATGGACGGCCCAAAGAATGTCATGTAGCTGCGTCTCCGGCCCGCCCAGGACGAAAAGCCCATTTTCTGTCATGATTTTTTGTCATAGAAGTAGGAGCCCACCACATCTATGATGATCCCAGGTTTTGTCACAATTATCGTCATAGAAGTGTCATATGTATGACAGAAAAAAATTTCGTTCGGCCCAAAATGTCACGGATGTGTCTTTTTTTTGTAGTGAAACCCTGTCCATTGTGTCCCTAAGAAGGGAGGTATTACTGTTGTTCCTAATGATAAAAATGAATTGATTCCTCAAAGAATTATTACAGGTTATAGGATGGTAATTGATTTTCGCAAATTAAATAAGGCTCCTAAAAAGGATCATTACCCCTTACCTTTTATCGATCAAATGCTAGAAAGATTGTCTAAACATACACATTTTTGCTTTCTAGATGGTTATTCTGGTTTCTCTGAAATACCTGTGTCAGCCAAAGATCAATCAAAGACTACTTTTACATGCCCTTTTGGTACTTTTGCTTATAGACGTATGCCTTTTGGTTTATGTAATGCACCTACTACCTTTCAAAGATGCATGATGGCTATATTCTCTGACTTTTGTGAAAAGATTTGTGAGGTTTTCATGGACGATTTTTCTGTCTATGGATCTTTTTTTGATGATTGCTTGAGCAACCTTGACCGAGTTTTACAGAGATGTGAAGAAACTAATCTTGTCTTGAAATGGGAAAAGTGCCACGTTTTGGTTAATGAAGGTATTGTCTTGGGGCATAAAGTTTCTGAAAGAGGTACTGAAGTTGATAAAGCCAAGGTTGATGCTATTGAAAAGATGCCATGTCCCAAGGAAATCAAAGGTATAAGAAGTTTCCTTGGTCATGCCGGTTTTCATAGGAGGTTAATTAAGGACCTCTCAAAAATTTCTCGGCCTCTGACTAATTTATTACAAAAAGATATACCATTTGTCTTTGATGATGATTTTGTAGAAGCATTTGAAATACTTAAGAAAGCATTGATCTGCACCTATTGTTCAGCCACCTTATTGGAATTTACCCTTTGAAATTATGTGTGATGCTAGTGATTATGTTGTAGGTGCTGTTCTAGGACAAAGAGTTGATAAGAAACTAAATGTTATTCAATATGCTAGCAAAATTTTGGACAATGCTCAAAGAAATTATGCTACCACTGAAAAAGAATTCTTAGCAGTTGTATTTGCTTGTGATAAGTTTAGACCTTATATTGTTAATTCTAAAGTAACTATTCACATTGATCATGCTACTAGTAAATATCTTATGGAAAATAAAGATGCTAAACCTAGACTTATTAGATGGGTTCTCTTGCTACAAGAATTTGATTTGCATATTGTTGATAGAAAAGGAGCTGAGAACCCGTTGCAGACAACTTGTCTAGGTTAGAAAATGTGCTTGATGACCCAGTACCTATTGATGATAGTTTTCCTGATGAGCAATTAAATGTCATAAATGCTTGTCATACTGCTCCATGGTATGTTGATTATGCTAATTACATTGTTGCTAAGTTTATACCACCTAGTTTCACATACAAGCAAAAGAAATACTTCTTCTATGATTTGAGGCATAACTTTTGGGATGACCCACATCTTTATAAAGAAGGAGTAGATGGCGTTATTAGACGTTGTGTACCTAAGGATGAACATGAACAGATCCTACGCAACTTTTACTCTGAAGCTTATGGAGGACACCATGCTGGAGATAGAACTGCACATAAGGTACTGCAATCTGGTTTTATTAGCCTACTGTGTTCAAGGATGCCCATAAGTTTGTCTTATCTTGTGATGAATGTCAAAGAATTGGTAATATTAGTAGACGTCAAGAAATGCCCATGAATTATTCACTTGTTATTGAACCATTTGATGTTTGGGGCTTTGACTATATGGGACCTTTTCCTTCCTCTAGTGGTTATACACATATTTTAGTTGCTGTTGATTATGTTACTAAGTGGGTAGAAGCTATTCCAACTAGTAGTGCTGATCATAACACTTCTATTGAAATGCTTAAAGAAGTTATTTTTCCAAGATTTGGAGTCCGTAGATATTTAATGACTGATGGTGGTTCACATTTTATTCATGGTGCCTTTCGTAAAATGCTTGCTAAATATGATGTTAATCATAGAATTGCATCTCCTTATCATCCTCAGTCTAGTGGTCAAGTAGAATTGAGTAATAGAGAGCTCAAATTAATTTTGCAAAAGACCGCTAATAGGTCTAGAAAGAATTGGTTCAAGAAACTTGATGATGCATTATGGGCCTATAGAATTGCATATAAAAATCCTATGGGTATGTCTCCGTATAAAATGGTCTATGGAAAAGCATGTCACTTGCCTCTCGAACTAGAACACAAGGCTTATTGGGTTATTAAAGAACTTAATTATGATTTTAAACTTGCCGGTGAGAAGAGGTTATTTGATATTAGCTCACTTGATGAATGGAGAACCCAAGCCTACGAGAATGCTAAGTTGTTTAAAGAAAAAGTTAAAAGATGGCATGACAAAAGGATACAAAAGCGTGAGTTTAAAGTAGGTGATTATGTATTGCTATACAACTCTCATTTAAGATTTTTTGCAGGAAAACTTCTCTCTAAATGGGAAGGCCCTTACATTATCGAGGAGGTCTACCGTTCCGGTGCCATAAAAATCAACAACTTCAAAGGCACCAATCCGAAGGTGGTGAACGGTCAAAGAATCAAACACTATATCTCAGGTAATCCCATAAATGCTGAAACCAATGTTATCGAAACTGTAACCCCGGAGGAATACATAAAGGACACTTTCCGGAATGTTTCAGACTCCGAAAAGGAATAGGTATGTGGTACGGTAAGTAAACCGATTCCATAACAGTTTTAAGGCAATATTTCTCCGTTTTGGAATATTTAGAAAAACAGAAAAATAAGCAGCAGTCCGGGAAGGACACAAGGGCTCCACGAGGGTGGAGGGCGCGCCCTACCCTACTAGGCATGCCCCCTACCTCGTGGGAACCTCATGTGCTCTCCGGACTCTGTTTTCATACATGACACATATTTTGGTCGGTAAAAATTCATTATATAATCTCCCGGAGGTTTTGACTCCCGTATCACGCAAAAATCTCCTGTCTTTGTTTCGAGCTATTTTTCTGACAAATCTAGGTTATCATGATGTCTCCAAGTGCCACCAAGGACAAGTTCTTCGAGAAGGTCATCAACCCTTACCTCGCGGAGGTGCAGCGACACCCTCAAACCATTGAGATGCGTGATGGGTTGCTGCACATCCGTGATGCTGAGGGACCAAAGGGGACCGGAAGCGTGGAGACGAGGCTTGAAGCAATGGAGCAACAAGTTTTCAAGTGTCAGGGGATGGTGGAGCGTGGACTCAACTCCAACTACACGATGATCGCAGAATTCACCAACAAACACAAGCTGGATGCCGACAACATCGGGGAGACCATCTTCATGCTTCACAAGAAAATCGAGCACGTTCAAGCTCAAATCTATGACCTGCAAAACCAAGACTGTGAGTATGAATATAGATTCAAAAGGATGAGTTTGGCTGCAGATTTGAGGATCTCGGAGACTCGGTCATCCTTCTATGATGGTGAGCCTATGCCTTGGAAGGAGGACGACAAGCCTACGCCATCAACAAAATCACCACCGTGTCCACCAACAAAGAAGAATTGAGTATCTGGTATGGCCACTCCACTTGGCAACTGCCAAGCTTGGGGTAGTGCCCCGGTACCATATCACCATCACTTTATCTTTACCGTTTTTCTTAGTTCGATCCTTTTGGTAATATCTTGATCTAGTAGAATAAAAGTTCTTAGTATGATCTAGTTGTGAGTTTTACTTTATTATCCTTCTATGTAATCGAGTCCATGAGCTATATAATAAAGATTAGTGTTGAGTCAAGGGCTTGATTATTTTGCCACGAAAAGAGAAAGAAATAAAAAGAAGCAAAGAGATCATATGAGTCTTATGGAGACTAATGAGCTCACATAGAAAGAGTATGATGAATAAAAGTTATTGAGGGTTGAAAAACATAGTTTTGGTCATCGTTGCAATTAATAGGAAGTAATAAAGAAAGAGAGGTCTTCACATATAAATATACTATCTTGGACATCTTTTATGATTGTGAGCACTCATTAAAATATGACATGCTAAAGAGTTGACATTGGACAAGGAAGACAAAGTAATGTGTTATGTTTTCTTACATTTGAGATAAATTATATTGTCTTGGATCTTCCAACATGATGAGCTTGCCTTTCCCCCTCATGCTAGCCAAATTCATTGCACCAAGTAGAGATACTACTTGTGCTTCCAAACACCCTTAAACTAGTCTTGCCATAAGAGTCCACCATATCTACTTATGGATTGAGTAAGATCCATCAAGTAAGTTGTCATCGGTGCAATCAATAAAAATTGCTCTCTAAATATGTATGATTGATTGGTGTGGAGGAAATAAGATTTATATGAGCATGTGATATGGAAGTAATAAAAGTGTCAGACTGCATAATAAAGGTCCATATCACAAGTGGCAATATAAAGTGACGTTCTTTCGCATTAAGATTTTGTGCACCCAAACCATAAAAGCGCATGCCAACCTCTGCTTCCCTCTGCGAAGGGTCTATCTTTTACTTTTAACTCCTACATTGCATAAGAGTCAGGGTGATCTTCACCCTTCCTTTTTACATTTTATCATTTGGAAAGCACAATATGTTGGAAACATCCTGGTATATATGGCTAATTGGATGTGAGTTTTCATGAACTATTACTATTGACATTACCCTTGAGGTAAAACGTTGGGAGGCAAAACTATAAGCCCCTATCTTTCTCTGTGTCCCATTAAAACTCCATACCCATAAGTATTGCGTGAGCGTCAGCAATTGTGAAAGATTATATGATAGTTGAGTATGTGGACTTTCTGAAAAGCTCTTATACATTGACTCTTTTCTATGTTATGATAAATTGCAATTGCTTCAATGACCGAGATTGTAGTCTGTTAGTTTTCAATGAAGTTTACGATTCATACTTGATATTGTGATTGAATTATTACTCTAGCATCAGATATTATATGACAAAGAATTATGTACGTTGTTGTTCTAAGAATGATCTTGATGCCCTCATGTCCGTATTTTATTTTTATCGACACCTCTATCTCTAAACATGTGGACATATTTTTTGATTTCAGCTTTTCGCTTGAGGACAAGCGAGGTCTAAGCTTGGGGGAGTTGATACGTCCATTTTGCATCATGCTTTTATATCAATATTTATTGCATTATGGGCTGTTATTAGACATTATGTCACAATACTTATGTCTATTCTCTCTTGTTTTACAAGGTTTACATAAAGAGGGAGAATGCCAGCAGCTGGGATTCTGGGCTGCAAAAGGAGCAAATATTAGAGACCTATTCTGCACAGCTCCAAAAGTCCTGAAACTTCACGAATGATGTTTTCCAAATATATAAAAAATACTGAGTGCAAGAACCTCACCAGGGGGGCCACACCCTTCCCACGAGGGTGGGGGGCGCGCCCCCCTACCTCGTGGGCCCCCTGGTGGCCCTCCGGTGGCCATCTTCTGCTATATGGAGTCTTTCGATGGAAAAAAAATAAGCCATCTTCTCGGACGAAACTCCGCTGCCACAAGGCGTAACCTTGGCAGAATCAATCTAGGGCTTTGGCGGAGCTGTTATGATGGGGAAACTTCCCTCCCGGAGGGGCAAATCATTGCCATCGTCATCACCAATGCTCCTCTCATCGGGAGAGGGCAATCTCTATCAACATCTTCATCAACACCATCTCATCTCAAAACCCTAGTTCATCTCTTGTATCCAATTCTTGTCTCCAAGTCCAGGATTGGTGCTAGTAGGTTGCTAGTAGTGTTAATTACTCCTTGTAGTTGATGCTAGTTGGTTTAATTGGTGGAAGATCATATGTTTAGATCCTATATGCATATTAATACCCCTCTGAGTATGAACATGTTTCTGCTTTGTGAGTAGTTACTTTTGTTCCTGAGGACATGGGAGAAGTCTTGCTATTAGTAGTCATGTGAATTTGGTATTCGTTCGATATTTTGATGAGATGTATGTTGTCTCTCCTCTAGTGGTGTTATGTGAACGTCGACTACATGACACTTCACCATTATTTGGGCCTAGAGGAAGGCATTGGGAAGTAATAAGTAGAGGATGGGTTGCTAGAGTGACAGAAGCTTAAACCCTAGTTTATGCATTGCTTCATAAGGGGCTGATTTGGATCCATATGTTTCATGCTATGGTTAGGTTTACCTTAATACTTTTGTTGTATTTGCGGATGCTTGCAATAGAGGTTAATCATAAGTGGGATGTTTGTCCAAGTAAGGACAACACCCAAGCACCGGTCCACCCACATACCAAATTATCAAAGTACCGAACGCGAATCATATGAATGTGATGAAAACTAGCTTGACGATATTCCCATGTGTCTTCGGGAGCGCTTTACATCATATAAGAGTTCGTCCAGGATTGTCCTTTGCTACAAAAAGGATTGGGCCACCTTGCTGCACGTTATTTACTTTTTTTACTTGTTGCTCGTTACAAATTATCTTATCACAAAACCATCTGTTACCACTAATTTCAGTACTTGCAGAGAATACCTTGCTGGAAACTGCTTATCATTTCCTTCTGCTCCTCGTTGGGTTCGACACTCTTACTTATCGAAAGGACTACGATAGATCCCCTATACTTGTGGGTCATCGACATACCCATCATAACCATGGAGGCCATACTCATAATGTAGGAAGCTCACATAACCACAGTGGCCCTAAGAATGGTAATGGAAATGGAGGAAACAACGGTCAGAATCGTTACAACCCCACTACACCCACCAAGAAAGATCTAAGTCACATTACTTGTTTCAAGTGCGGGAAGACTGGATACTACACCACCGAGTGTCCTGAAGCAAAGAATGGAAATGGCAATGGATGTTCTGGGAAGAAGCCCAACCCTTTCACCAGAGGACCGGTGAACCACGTTAACGTGGAGGAAGTTGAAGAGCAGCCAGATGCAGTTATCGGTAAGTTTTTGATTGAGTCATTTACTATTGTTCTTTTTGATACTGGTCCATCGCATTCATACATATCGAGGGGATTTGTGGATAAGTATAAGTTTCCCACCAAAGCCTTTAAGACGCCTATGTTAGTAAGCTCGCCTGGAGCGGAGTATATGGCAAGCAGAGGATGTTTTCAGATACCATTAGCCATAGGTAGGCATGTTTTCCCCTCAGACCTAATTATCTTGGAGTCACAAGGATTGGATGCGATATTAGGCATGGATTGGCTATCCATGTATGGAGGAAACATTGATTGTGCTAGTAGGTCAATTCTACTCACCACCTAGAGGGTAAACATATCAAGTATGTATCACGACATGCACTAAGGAGGACCCAAGTAAATTCCCTCTCGAAAGTTGTTTAGAAAGAAGTTCCAGTTGTGTAGGATTACCCATATGTATTTCCAGAGGAACTACCTGACATGCCACCAGATCAAGACATAGAATTTTTGATAGAGGTGTTGCCATGCACCGGACCAATATCGAAGAGACCATATCGGATGCCCACAAATGATCTGGAGGAAATTAAGAAGAAGATTAAGGAGTTACTGGAGAAAGGTTATATCCGACCAAGTTTGTCACTGTGGGGAGCCGTAGTGCTCTTAGTTGAGACGAAGGATGGATCTTTGAGAATGGTTGTTGATTAACGGGCATTGAATGAAGTGACGATCAAGAACAAGTACCCACTACAAATGATCAATGATCTGTTTAACCAACTGCAGGGAGCTAAAGTATTCTCCAAGACTGATCTTCGATCAGGATACCACCAATTGAAGATCCGAGAATAGGATATACCTAAGACAACTTTCACCACAAGGTATGGGCTATATGAGTACACGATCATGTCTTTTGGATTGACTAGCGCCCCTGTCTATTTTATGAGTATGATGAACAAGGTGTTCATGGAGTTCTTGGATAAGTTTGTTGTGATGTTAATTGATGATATTTTGGTATACTCGAAGAATGAAGAGGAGCACAAGGAACATTTGCGATTGGTGCTCGAGAAGCTCAGGGAACATCAGCTATATGCAAAGTTCAGCAAATGTGAGTTTTGGTTGAAGGAAGTTGGATTTATTTGACATGTTATATCATGAGAAGGTATAGCCGTAGACCCTACCAAGGTTTAGTCTGTCACTGAGTGGTTGGCACCCACCTCTGTCGGCATTCTAGGAATGGGGGTCCCCAGACTTGCCTGCCTGCAGCCCACAGCGTGGCACCACAAGCGGCCCTGTACGGCCCATCTTCACCAGCCAACACTCAAGACCCTCGCGAGGCGGACGACACAAGACCTCCTCGGGGGCGGCCTCACTAGGCTGGCTCGCGAGGGGTGATAACCCACAAGTATAGGGGATCGCAACAGTTTTCGAGGGTAGAGTATTCAACCCAATTTTTTTGATTTGACACAAGGGGAGCCAAAGAATATTCTCAAGTATTAGCAGCTAAGTTGTCAATTCAACCACACCTGGAAACTTAAAATCTGCAGCAAAGTGTTTAGTAGCAAAGTAATATGATAGTAGTGTTAACAGTAGAAAAAGTAATATTTTGGGTTTATAGTAATTGTAACAGTGGCAATGGAAAAGTAAATAAGTGAAGAACAATGTATGAAAAGCTCGTAGGCATTGGATCGGTGATGGAGAATTATGTCGGATGTGATCAATCATGCAATAGTTATAACATAGGGTGACACATAACTAGCTCCAGTTCATCAATGTAATGTAGGCATGTATTCCGAATATAGTCATACGTGCTTATGGAAAAGAACTTGCATGACATCTTTTGTCCTGCCCGCCCGTGGCAGTGGGGTCCTATTGGAAACTAAGGGATATTAAAGCCTCCTTTTAATAGAGAACCGGACCAAAGCATTAACACATAGTGAATACATGAACTCCTCAAACTACGGTCATCACCGGTAATGGTCCCGATTATTGTCACTTCGGGGTTAACGGATCATAACACATAATAGGTGACTATAGACTTGCAAGATAGGATCAAGAACTCACATATATTCATGAAAACATAACAGGTTCAGATCTGAAATCATGGGACTCGGGCCCTAGTGACAAGCATTAAGCATAGCAAAGTCATAGCAACATCAATCTCAAAACATAGTGGATACTAGGGATCAAACCCTAACAAAACTAACTCGATTACATGATAAATCTCATCCAATCCATCATCATCCAGCAAGCCTACGATGGAATTACTCACGCACGGTGGTGAGCATCATGAAATTGGTGATGGAGGAAGGTTGATGATGATGATGGCGACTGATTCCCCTCTTCGGAGCCTCGAATGGACTCCGGATCAACCCTCCTGAGAGATTTTAGGGCTTGGCGGTGGCTCCGTATCAAAAAACGTGATGAATCCTTCTCTCCTATTTTTTCTCCTCGAAAGTGAATATATTGAGTTGGAGTTGAGGTCGGTGGAGCGTCAGGGGGGCCACGAGGCAGGGGCGTGCCCCGACCCTCGTGGACAGGGTGTGGGCCCCCTGACGTGGATTCTTCTTCCAGTATTTTTTTATATATTCCGAAAATAATCTCCGTTGATTTTCAGGTCATTCTGAGAACTTTTATTTCTACACAAAAATAACACCATGGCAATTCTGCTGAAAACAGCGTCAGTCCGGGTTAGTTCCATTCAAATCATGCAAGTTAGAGTCCAAAACAAGGGCAAAAGTGTTTGGAAAAGTAGATACAACGGAGACGTATCAACTCCCCCGAGCTTAAACATTTGCTTGTCCTCAAGCAATTCAGTTGATAAACTGAGAGTGATAAACAAAAACTTTTACAAACTCTGTTTGCTCTTGTTGTTGCAAATATGTAAAGCCAGCATTCAAGTTTGCTAATATCTTGTTGTTACATGAACTAACCATATTCACAATAACATTTAGGTCTCATGTTTGCTAATATCAATGGCATAATCAACTAGCGAGCAATAATAATAAATCTCGGATGACAACACTTTCTCAAAAAAATCATAATATGATATAACCAGGTGGTATCTCGCTAGCCCTTTCTGACACCGCAAAACATAAATACAGAGCACCTTTAAAGATCAAGTACTGACTAGACATTGTAATTCATGGTAAAAGAGATCCAGTCAAGTCATAATCAATGTAAGCTAACAGTAATACATGCAAATGACAGTGGTGCTCTCCAACTGGTGCTTTTTAGCAAGAGGATGATGACTCAACATAAAAGTAAATTGATAGGCCCTTCTAGAGGGAAGCAGGGATTAGTAGAGGTGCCAGAGCTCGATTTTGAGATAGATATGAATAATATTTTGAGCGGTATACTTTCATTGTCAACATAACAACCGAGAGATCTCGATATCTTCCATGCTACACACACTATAGGCGGTTCCCAAGCAGAATGGTAAAGTCTATACTCCCCCACCACCAACAAGCATCAATCCAAGGCTTGCCCGAAACAACAGGTGCCTCCAACTAACAACAATCCTGGGGGAGTTTTGTTTGCAATTATTTTGATTTGATTTGAGCATGGGACTGGGCATCCTGGTGACCAGCCATTTTCTTGTGAGTGAGGAGCGGAGTCCACTCCTCTTGAGAATAACCCACCTAGCATGGAGGATACAGACATCCCTAGTTGATACATGAGCTATTCGAGCATACAAAACAGAATGTTTATTTGAAGGTTTAGAGTTTATCACAGACAAATTTACTTGGAATGGCAGGTAGATACCGTATATAGGTTGGTTGTAGCGACCCGACCTCAAACAGTCAAGTCTCTGTGCTTCAGTGTCATCCCTGGATCGAGAATGCTGACACACACAGTACCCGAGGATTTATAACAGAGTAGCAATCACACACTTATTACATCAAATGTCTCAAAAGAGAACTTAGTACAATAAATATGGCTTAAGGCCATCTAATACAATAATAGCGGAAGGCTTGGAAGATAAAGTGAGTCCATCAACTCCAACGGCATAGCTGAGCTGCACGACAACGACCTAACGAACCTTACTCCTCGTCTGAAAAGTCTGCAACATAATACGTTGCATCCCGAAAATGGGCCAACACAGGGAATATGCTGGCAAAGTAACACAGTAGAGCAAATACAGAATAATACTATCACTATATGCATATTTGGCTGGTGGGAAGCTCTATGGTTATGGTTTTTGCGAAAAGCCAATTTTTTCATACAACAAAGGAATAGATTTTATTTAACTATCATGGTAGTTGAAACATCATTGAGAAGGTTACTCCAACTCAATCCCAATTAAAGTAATTAACAACCCAACAATATTAGTTTAGAGTGATGATATACTTATGATACTACAAGTACTAGATACTCAAGATGTCCATAACCGAGGACACGGCTAACCATGATTAGTTTATACACTCTGCAGAGGTTTGCGCACTTTTCCCCACAAGACTCGATCTCCTCCATTGGATTTCTCGCACTACATCGTGTTTGAGAAACGGATGACCGAGACATAGTCTTTCAGAAGCATTAACCCCTTACTCCGGGCAGACCATACCAACCTACATCCCTCTACATGCTGATCCACCTCTTCGGGAGCTTCACGCAACTTACTCAACTATGCTAGAGCCCATAATAGCTTGTGGCTGCACACGGAAGTTTCTAGCATGAAAATATCTCAGTTCCCTTTGAGCCTGGGTGGCCGACCATAGGATTATCACACGGGTACTCCGGGATATCCTAGGACAACACTGGATTCCCTAGGTGCCCAACAAACAATCCACCCAGATGTGTATTCAAGTTGCCACCTTAAGTTGAACCATTAATTAACAATCTCACATCTGTCATGGATTTCACTCACCCAACCATGTCAACGAGCATAGCATAGCAATATAAGCAATACATAGAAGTAACTCCCAAGGTTTTGAATATAACAGGGCAATAGGTTCTACCTCATCAACTACTTCCCAACCCACATGTTAATCACATCCTAACCATGCAATGTTTGAGGATTGGAACTAATGCATAAAAACTGGGTGGTAAAGGGGTATGATCAAAGTGTTACTTGCCTTGCTGATTATCCGCAAAACCTAGGGACTCGTAGTAGCACGCTTCGCACTCCGGGTGTTCTATCGCAAACAAACAATAGCATACATAAGCAATCAAGCAAAGAAACACGGGTAAATCTCAAACAAGAAGGTCTAACCAGAAAGATCAACTTAAGAACTCTGGTTTGTGGAAACAATCAAATCAAACAGAGCAACGAAACTCAAACTGCGAAAGAAACAAGATCGGTTTACTAGTCTAAACTAAGGTCAAATTTAAAGTAGCAAAAGCTTGTTCAAGTTGGTTAAACGGAAAGAGGGTTTTGAGACGAAGATCTAGGCGCTTGAATCGCCTGATTCCAACAAACGAGTGAAAAGATAAACTAAAACAAAAATCGGATCAGAAATCGCGATTGAAAATAATCGCGGAAAATCCGAGAAAAAGAAAACTGACGAACAGGCTAACGAACGAACGTTCATTGTCTGCGGCTAACGAGTGAGCACCATTCGTTAAAACGAATGTACAGACGAACATCCGCAAAGTAACTAAACCGAGAAAAATCGGCGAACCGATTTTTAAAAAAACGAACTAGGGTTTCTAAAAAAACGAATCGGTTTTCTAGAGAAAACCGGCAACAGCAGCGTATACCTTCGACTCCGGCGGCTTCCGTGGCGGGGCGGCGAGGTGCGGCGGTAGCGGCGAGCGGCGGCAGCGGCGTGCGGCAGCGAGGCACGGCGGCGGCGGCTTGTGGGCGGCTAGGCGGAGGGTGGCAGCTTGGGGTCCAAGGGGCCCCCGGGCTTTGGCTTATAAGGGGAGGGGGCGGCGGTGGCTTGGGGGATGGGCCGGGCGGAGTCGCGGGCGGCGCCGGCTGCGCCGGCCGTGTCCTGGCCAAACTCGGTGCGGGAGGTGGCGGCTGGGCAGGCGGGCCGGCGGCCTGGCTCGACTGGGCCTTGGCCCATCCAGGCGCTGCGGTTTTTTTAAATAATTTTGCCGGAACCAAATAAATCCTAGAAAATAAAATAAAAATCTAAAAATGCCAAAACAAATTTTCACCGTCTAAATAAAATATTTAGAACAAGATGAACATTTTCTTGGCCCTAAAATGCAACTTTGAAAAACGTGCAATTTTTCTAATTCAAATAAAATAGTAATAAACTCCGGATAAAATCAAGTAATTGATTTTAATCTTTTTCCTCCAAAATTTCATTTATTTTGGAGAAGTCATATTATCTCCTCTCATATATTTTAATATGAAATATTCTCGGAGTGAAAAATAATTAAAACCAAAAATCCTCGTTTCAATATTTGATAAAACTCAAATATGAAAACAGGGAAATCCCCAACTCTCTCCGAGGGTCCTTGAGTTGCTTAGGATTTCGAGGATCGCGGAAGGAAATGCAATAAAATATGATATGCATGAATGATCTGTGTATAACATTCCAAATTGAAATGTCATCAGCAATGTCCAAGTCACCAAGACCCTCATCGATGGTGGCGCAGGGCTAAGTGTCCTGTCCGTCGAGACGCTCGACATCCTTCAAGTGCCCTACGATCAGCTACAACCTACCAAGCCTTTCTCAGGAGTAACCGACGGCTCCACCACCCCGATAGGACAGGTCCGCCTCCCTGTCACCTTCGGCCAATGTGACAACTACCGCACCGAGCTCATCAACTTCGACGTCGCACACATCCATCTGCCATACAACGCCATCCTTGGGTACCCAACATTAGCCAAGTTCATGGTAGTCACCCACCATGGCTACAACATCCTCAAGATGCCAGGAAGTGGCGGAATCATCATAGTCCCCTGCGAGGAAAGAGATGCGGTGTGCTCCCTGGAGCGCGCCTTCCAAGCCGCAGCAATTGAAGACCCCGACAGCGAGGGCGTCCAATACCCTCCTGAGGCCGTCCCCAAGAAGAAGAAGAAACTACTCCACACAGGACCTCAGGAGAGCGGCATCTTCAGCGGCGCCGCCTCAGGATCGGCGCCCACACCTGGGGCACCTTCCTCCCTCGCATAGGAAGGCGCGCCCGGCGCCCTCCTCGGGCGAGGCTTGGGGGCTCTCTTTTGGAGGGCCTCAGACCTAGCCAACATCACGAGGGAGGCGCTCGGGCACGACATGGAGGCGTGCTTCACTGCACGCTTCCCTCAAGAGAGTGCTGGGCGTGAAGCGCGGTGCTCAGGAGTTCATCATCAAGGCTACCCGGGAGCTTCAAGAAGCAAGGACCATGCGCGGCAACCGCCGCCCACCACCTGGCACAGCTCCCCATCCTGGCGAGGACGGCGGGCTGCATGTCAGGACCCCGACTCGATGTCACACCGATCTAGCCGGTAACACCTCATATCACTTTGCGGCCTCACGCACGGTATCCCCACGGGTGTCGCCTTACCTTTGCCCGGGACCATTTGCGCCTTTTGGCTCACGTATATGATAGTGTCGCTAGCATCCATATGATAAAGAGCCCGGGCTGACATGACTAGTCGTAAACCCAAAGTGGCACAGACTTACAGGGACAGGCATCCATGACCCAGCTTCGAACGTGTCGGTCATCAGCAAATGGGTCCGGGCTGTAGCACTGGGCTAGCAGGACTCCGGTAAACCGGGCTGTAGCGGGCTAACAGGACTCCGGTACTCAAAGCGTGACATTTCCCCGAAGGGACAGACACAGGAACGAAGAAGGACACATGCCGGCCAGCCTAAGTGTTCCGGAGCAGTAGCAAGCTACCATGGCTCGGTGGAAACACTAGGAGACATTTCCCGGTAAGAGAGGCTACTAAAGATAAACAACTAGATAGTCAGATCCCACACATACCAAGCATTTCAATAACATACACACAATATGCTCGATATGTGCAATACAACATGGCATCACAAAATGACTCTACGACTCAAGTAGTTTATTCAATAGGCTCCGAGGAGCGAGATATTACAAACAGGGGTCTCATGACCCAACAATCAGAACATACAAGTCAAAGCACAAGCGGAAGCTATCATGTCTGAGTACAGACATCTATAAATGAAAAGGGCTGAGAAGCCTGACTATTTATCAGATCCTGCCGAGGGCACAAGATCGTAGCTGAGGTATCAAGCTAAATGTCGAAGTCCACGCGGAACTACTAGTGAGACTGAAGTGTCTCTGCAAAACATAAAATAGGCAAACGTGAGTACAAATGTACCCAGCAAGACTTACATCGGATCTATCTACACATGCATCATTATCAACAAAGGGGATGGTGGAGTTTGACTGCAGCAAGCCAGCTTTGACTCGGTGGCTATCCTGAACTACGACTGCAAGTAACTCTTTTGAAGTGGCGCACACGAGTCCTCATATTCACCAACCAATACACCACTATGGATCCGCTCCCGTCTCCCTACGAGAACGCCATCCATAGCACTCACGCTTATCTTGCGTATTTTAGAGTATCCACTTTCACTTGTCTATGAACTGTACAAGGGGTCCAAGTTTCCATATCCGAGGAATCCGGCTATTCGAATAGATTATGATAACCCTGCAGGGGTGTACTTCTTCACACACGCTTTCGCCACTTACCGCCCTGTACACGTCATGTACCTCGGCAACCTTCAAGCAGAAGCCGGGCGAGGGAGTCGGCCACGACCTGGCTAACCGAACAAGTCTCTAGTCCAGGTTTATCGCCTATTCGGGTTCCATCCGCAAGGAGATCCGGCCGGGGTGTAGCTTACGGCCCCAAACGATGTGTGCAGGGTTCCCAAGCCCACCAACCGGGTGCCACTTGGTACACCGGGCCACTGTGCCTAGTCTGTCCCAAGCCCACCTGTACCGGGTGCCACTTGGTAGACTACTAACACTACCTACAAACACCAGAAACTAGTTGCAACTCCTGGACAGAGATCATGTTGATTAATAAGTCGAGAGGGGTCGAGTTACCGGAACCCAATGTGTGGTAGTAGCTGTTCATGGATCACAAATACAGAACTCAGTTCCTGAGGACGGCTGCAATGAGACAACCCACCATGTACTCCTACATGGCCTCTCACCGCTACCTTTACCAAATCGTATTCACACACTTAGCTCACACACAGTAGGACATGTTCACACACCTCTGATTCATCCCCGATGAATCAGACCTGACTCAACTCTAAGCAGTAGCAGGCATGACGAACAAACATGAATGAGTAGGCACATCAGGGCTCAAACAACTCCTACTCATGCTAGTGGGTTTCATCTATTTACTGTGGCAATGACAGGTCATGCAAAGGATAAAGGGGTTCAGCTACCGCAGCAAGTAACAAATATGTCGTTGTTGTCCTAATGCAGTAAAAGAGAGCAGGAGCGAGAGAGTGGGATTGTATCGGAATGAACAAGGGGGTTTTGCTTGCCTGGCACTTTTGAAGATAACATTGAGTCTTCATCAGTGTCAACGATCACATCATCGGTATCGCGTCTATCGAGAGGGGACAAATACCGGCAACACAGAAAAACACAATCAATGCAATGCACAATATGATGCATGATCATGACATGGCAAAATGAATGTGTTTTGAGCTAATGCAACTAGCAACAGATTAAATGAAGTTGGTTTGAATACAAGATTCAAATTCAAACTCCATATGTGATTATTCAAATGCCATTTATTTGTTTTGTCCAAAACAGAGGACAAACATTGTTCAAACATGCATGAAAATGGTACGGATGGATTCCTTGAATTTTTCTGATAATTTTTCATATATAAATTATTTAATTTGGAGTTACGGTTAATTTTCTATGATTTTTAGAAGTTTTAGGCATTTTCTGGAATTATAAATCATTTCCTAATTTATTTAATTCCAGAAATACTTTACTGCGTCAGCATGATGTCGACATGACGTCAGCAAGTCAACAGGGCCGCCCAGAGTCAAACCTGACGTGTGGGACCCACACGTCAGTGACAGGGGGTTAACAGGGGTTTATTTAGTTTAATTAAAAGGTT
>NC_057806.1:193342139-193350337 GCF_018294505.1 Triticum aestivum
AGGGGGGGGTCGGGCCCACTGGTCAGCGTCAGGGGGGGGTTTATTTTAGTTTAATTAAGGATTAAGACACTAGGGCCCACATGTCAGTGTCTATTAAACTAATTAATATTTAGTTAACACTAATCCTAGCCTAATTAGCCGGGCGGGGCCCGCAGGTCAGTGAGAGAGAGGGGGGGGGTCAAACCCGGCAGTGGGTCAACCCACGCCGGTCATCGGGTCAGCGGTCGCCGGCGTTTAGCCGCCGGCGAGTCCAGACGCGGCGGAGGGCTCGGAAACGAGCCACATGGCATCGTTTCGGCCGCGGTTTGTTGCATTCGAACGCGCGCAGTGGCGCGCGTCTAGTGGTGGCGGTGACAGGTGCTGGAGTGGCCGGAAAAGTGGTCGGCGACGAGGTTTGGCGGCGGCAGCAGCTCGGGCAATCCTGGGGTCGGGGTTAGGGAGCACGGCAGGAGGGGCTGGGGCGTGCTACGGACTCCCGAGATCACGATGAGCACGACCGTGGCCTCGGATACGAGCTGGGGTGACTGTGGCCACGGCCACGCCATGGCCGGCAGCGAGAGATTCTCGGGCAAGTGGTGGGGCTAGCTAGAGAGGGAGGTGGGGCACGGGAAGAGGGGAAATCAACACAGGAGCTCACAGCGGGTGCAGTGGTGGCCTCGGCGAGCTCGGGGACGTCTTCGGTGCTGCGAATCGAACGGCGGCAATCGCCGGCCGTGGTGATGAAGATGGCGGTGATGGCGTGGCTTCAGGGCACCCGGCGTCGCGTGCGTCGTGGTAGAGCTTCCCGGATCCAAGGCGGAGCTCGTGGCCTAACTGGCTGGGCGTGGGGATGCTGGTGGCTCCGGTGGTACTCGTCGGCGGTCTCGGTGCATCCGGGGATGAGCGAGGGAGAGAGACAGAAGAGGGAGAGGGGATGCAGCGAGTGAGGGAAAGGAGAGAGGGGACACGGGGCGTCGTCGTGGCGCGAATTAGGACGAAGGGCGGCCTCCAGCGCGAAGCAGGAGGTGGCCGGGGCGCTCGGGCGCGCGCCACGCCTCGCCTCTGCCTTCTGGCAGAGGAAGAAGAGGACAAGGGGGGGAAGGTGGGCTGGGCCGCGCTGGTGGGGGAGCTGGGCCGGCTGGGCTGCACGGTGAGGCCAGGTACTTCTTCTCTCTTTTTTTTATTTCTGTTCTGTTTTTCTTTTAATTAATTCTTTTGCCACTGTTTGAATTAAAAATAATAATTCAAACAATGCCAAAGCTCCTCTGAATATTTTTATATTGCTAGATGGACTTTTCCAAAAGCTCATAAAATATTTCAGGGGTATTTGAAATTATATTCTAATTATATGAATATAATTCAAATTCAAATAGCTAATGATTTAAATTCAAAGTCCCAAAAATAAATCCTTAAAAATGTTCAATATTTTGGTTGGGACCAGAACCCTTACCAAAAATTATCAAACATTTAAGAAGAGCCTTTTGGAGCAATGAATGAGATTTCTAGGGTTTTTGCCCCTCTTTTATTTAGGGTTTTGAGGCTTCCAATATTCCTCAATTCAAGTTTCAAAAATATAGACATGATGCACACATGAAGCTAGGCTAGAGCAATGCCAGAAGCTAGGGATGTGACAACTCACCCCCACTAAACAAGAATCTCGTCTCGAGATTCAAGCGTAGGGTAGGATGAAGGGGAAACACAAACTAGTACAATCTTCACGATCCAGGGTGCACTTCAGTTGAACGTTGATTCATTCACCATCATTGTCTTGATGTCTTGTTTTGAGAAATCCTGCCAACATGACATGGAGGGAAGAAGGAGACTCTAGAAGGGTCGATCTTCTTGAAGATCGAACAACTCACGGAATGAGACATAGGACCATCTCTCGGGTTGAGACACGAGATACACATCAAGAGGGGTGGAAAGAAACGGATGACGAAGGTTCACTAGGTGGACAACAATTCCACACTTAAGAAGGTGGTAATCGGTTGTCAACGTAGCGAGGAGTTGAGTTGCCATGATACCACAACGAGACACCTTCGGAACCGTGACTCGTAGATATCTCCCCTTAAGTGGCAAAAGAATTACCTTTGATTCAGAGATCATTGAAACTCTTTATACCAGCTTAAGGCAAATCATAATCGATCATTTAGAGGGGTTCGGTAGAATGGCATACTCAAACTTGGATGATGTGGATTACCTTTTTGAAGACAACGTAATGGATGAATTTTGCTTATCACCGGAAATGGAAGAGACCCATGGTAGAATGGCACATTGGCGGTGCAAGCTGGGAACAAAATGCAAATGTTGGGAATGATTCTGGTAACTGGGGAAGAACCCAACAATAGAGAGTGAATTCACTGTTGGAGTGGTTATAGCATAACCGAGGAAATCTGGGGCAATCCCAGCTAGTGCCGATGATAAGACGTAGCGCTTGTGCGTGCTCTCAAGAACTTGAGCATTTCCACAATCATCAAGGTTTTATCAACAACCGCGTCAAGGGTGCTGACAACACAACATACTACCATGATGAATAGCGATGGACGATGCAGATGCGAAGGAGGATAACACTTTCTCAGATTTCACCTTAGCGAGGCCAAGCAAATAAAATCTGGATGATCGACCGAGAGACATTTAGCACTCCGCTTCTAATGTTCTCCTTGATGTGCTAGTATAACCCATTCATAGATATGGTTTGATATCTAAAACATCAAGTAAAAGGTCGGACTTCGGGAACACAAAAATCCATAGGGGCAACTAGGGAGTAAATCCTACGAAATCCCTAGGGGGGGGTGGCCAACTTCCTCAAACAAGATACTATAATAATAGGTCTACCAGATGGGTGTGTTGGCCATGACATCCACCTTACCGGTTATCGAGAGACCAATATTATAGTTCTTAGGGAAATGTTCCAACCATCATATCTGCCTGAGATTCAGATCTGGTTGGTGTCAGGATATTCCAGACTCATCGAGTCTAGGAACAAAAACGAAAGTTTGCAACACAAATCGACGAAATGACGTTGCGGGATTCTCGGGAGATGAACTACGATAGCAAGCTCCAAAACATGAGCTGGTTCTGCTACAAACATGTGAACACATTGTCCCAGACAAGCATGACCACGTGGTAGTCTTATAATAAAACACTACCGAGTTCAGGAGGGGGAACCATCATCGAGGGTATCGAAGTTCTTTCATAAGTCCGGATTAGCTCTTATGAAGGAACTCCTTCTCCTTGAACAAATCAATCAGTGGCTTGGTGTGCTAGGGATACATATAGATTGAAGGTTGCAAGTCTTCAAACCACAGCATTCTTCGCACGTGTGCATGACTGATTTGGAATGATTCCAAAGAAAGCAACATTGACTTTCTCGAATCCACGGCGGCAACTTGCATCAGATGCACATGAATTAAAGGAAGTCACTACCTTCATCCAAACATATGCTTCATGAGCTAGCATGAACAAATGCTTTCAAAAGTTTCCAACACTAGCTTAATGTTCAGCAAAATTATGGAGAAGACAAGGATGTTGTCAATGGGCACAACAACAATTCATCTGGGTTTCCTTTTAAAAGGAATTCCATAGTTAAGTGAACAAGTGATAGCATTGGTCAGACCTAAAAGATATAATGGTGTATGCTCGAGGGATCAACCACGAATAAGACAACATTACGGGCATCGTTGGTACTGATTTGATTTGACGATAGCCCACACTCAAATCAAAGGATTGATAAGACAATAGGTCCAGCAACTGATCACAAGGACCAATCGATGAAGATATCATCTTTCTTCAACACACACTACACAAGAATATCCCTTTGGAACGAACTAAGTCAGACAAGCTTTTATCTTCCAACTCTCCAAGTTGTTGTCTAGCTTAACCAACTAGCTCAGGGATATCTAACACCGATTCTTGGAGAGAAGGTGGTTCACAAGAAACCAACTTGATCACGAACTCAACATAGCGGTCAGGTGACAACCCGGTAACACCTCCAAGAAGATATTTGGAAAGTCACGAACCACCGGTATGTTACTAAGCTCGAGAACAATCTTGCTTTTGAGGGCAAGACGATATGATCAAATGAGTGAGGACTTGACAAGATCCTAACTCATTAATCGAAGGGTGCACCGAAATAAGGACTAGGTAGCACGATCAGTCTTAGAAGGATGATTCGAAAACCAACATACTAAGAATGAAATTATTATCCTTTAACTACCTTCTCTCCAAGAGTTCATGGGATGGTGTGCATCAACACGAGGGCCGAGGAATGAACAGTGATGGCAAGAAGTATCACTGTACCAAGAGTTCATGGGATGGTGTGCAATTCCTATAACAATCTCGATATAAAATATGTAATACTCCAAGGTAGAGCAGAACCAAAAGCTGGATTGGCATTTGATCTGCGGAATACAACTACTTTGACCCAATCCTAGATATGGAAGAGGTACTGGAGTTTGTTTCTCCTAGTCATTCCGGAATAGAATGGCTTGACAGACCACAAGAGTCATAGGCATCGATGAACGAACGCACGCATACTCTTGACTATCAATTGATAGACGAGGGTCAGAATGCAACTAAAGAGAACAACTCAAAGGAACATATAACTTTCTGAGTTGTGGATGCATAGATTAGTATGTCGAACCAAGTTCAACATATTTCTTCCGGATAACCCATGCAGAAAGGTAGAACTAGCAGAGTCACGATTTATGAATGGAGAACTCCTCAAGAGTACTCTAATTGTGATTTTTTTTGATCCAATAAACATCTGCCATAAGTAGTTCATGGTATTTGGAAGAAGAAGATACCACGGACTTCAAGGACTATCGCAAAGGTTACTAATATCCTAAAGGCACTAGCAATTACTATCAACATGAAGTAGGTAGAGTGAATCTCGGGTTCAGAACCCAGGAGTAGAATACCTACTACTAAGTAGCATCACGGGATGCTTCCGAGAATAAAGGCCAGAATCTTCACACTAGGACCACAAAACATTGCTAGATTACTAGGTGACTCCCTAAACACCTAGGGCCATAATAATAATTCCAACATATATGTCGAGGCAATAATTACCTCAACACACCGATTAGTGTGGTTAATCTGGCCCATGGGAACATCGGAAACAGAAGGAAGGGATTTGCAAATGCATCGGACTATTTAGAAACCTGGGATGACTCGGACAGCATAACGGCTATAATTGCTCAAAAAGATTTGAGACAATCACAAAAACGGTGGCATAACCACTCAGAAGCACAATATCAAGGTTCCGAGATCAACAATTAACATACGGAAGTAGTAGGAACTGAACTGAGACTTAAATCCAGCAATCTTATAAGTCTACTGATTAGTAACACGTGATCCTAATAGAAAGAAGTGATAGCCTAGTTCTTAATCCCCGTAGAAGAGAAGATGACTCAGATCAGAAGGGCATGAGGTATAAGGAGTAAAAAGAGCCTTACGTTCCATCCCACAATCAATTCCCTTATATAACTAAAGAATTTCTAAACTCAACTTCGACCAGTTTGGCTTGGTAATCCTACAGGCAGTCAAGCTCTGATACCAACGCTGTCAGGACCCCGACTCAATGCCACATCGATCTAGCATGTAACACCTCATATCACTTTGCGGCCTCACGCACGGTATTCCCACGGGTGTCGCCTTACCTTTGCCCGGGACCGTTTGCGCCTTTTGGCACACGTATATGACAGTGTCGCTAGCATCCATATGATAAGGAGCCCGGGCTGACATGGCTAGTCGTAAACCCAAAGCGGCACAGACTTACAGGGACAGGCATCCATGACCCAGCATCGAACGTGTCGGTCATCAGCGAGTGAATCCAGGCTGTAGCACTGGGCTAGCAGGACTCCGGTGAACCGGGCTGTAGCGGGCTAACAGGACTCCGGTATTCATCGCGTGACATTTCCCCGAAGGAACAGACACAGGAACGAAGAAGGACACATGCCGGCCAGCCTAAGTGTTCCGGAGCAGTAGCAAGCTACCATGGCTCGGTGGAAACACTAGGAGACATTTCCCGGTAAGAGAGGCTACTAAAGATAAACAACTAGATAGTCAGATCCCACACATACCAAGCATTTCAATAACATACACACAATATGCTCGATATGTGCAATACAACATGGCATCACAAAATGACTCTACGACTCAAGTAGTTTATTCAATAGGCTCCGAGGAGCGAGATATTACAAACAGGGGTCTCATGACCCAACAATCAGAACATACAAGTCAAAGCACAAGCGGAAGCTATCATGTCTGAGTACAGACATCTATAAATGAAAAGGGCTGAGAAGCCTGACTATTTATCAGATCCTGCCGAGGGCACAAGATCGTAGCTGAGGTATCAAGCTAAATGTCGAAGTCCACGCGGAACTACTAGTGAGACTGAAGTGTCTCTGCAAAACATAAAATAGGCAAACGTGAGTACAAATGTACCCAGCAAGACTTACATCGGATCTATCTACACATGCATCATTATCAACAAAGGGGATGGTGGAGTTTGACTGCAGCAAGCCAGCTTTGACTCGGTGGCTATCCTGAACTACGACTGCAAGTAACTCTTTTGAAGTGGCGCACACGAGTCCTCATATTCACCAACCAATACACCACTATGGATCCGCTCCCGTCTCCCTACGAGAACGCCATCCATAGCACTCACGCTTATCTTGCGTATTTTAGAGTATCCACTTTCACTTGTCTATGAACTGTACAAGGGGTCCAAGTTTCCATATCCGAGGAATCCGGCTATTCGAATAGATTATGATAACCCTGCAGGGGTGTACTTCTTCACACACGCTTTCGCCACTTACCGCCCTGTACACGTCATGTACCTCGGCAACCTTCAAGCGGAAGCCGGGCGAGGGAGTCGGCCACGACCTGACTAACCGAACAAGTCTCTAGTCCAGGTTTATTGCCTATTCGGGTTCCATCCGCAAGGAGATCCGGCCGGGGTGTCGCTTACGGCCCCAAATGATGTGTGCAGGGTTCCCAAGCCCACCAACCGGGTGCCACTTGGTACACCGGGCCACTGTGCCTAGTCTGTCCCAAGCCCACCTGTACCGGGTGCCACTTGGTAGACTACTAACACTACCTACAAACACCAGAAACTAGTTGCAACTCCTGGACAGAGATCATGTTGATTAATAAGTCGAGAGGGGTCGAGTTACCGGAACCCAATGTGTGGTAGTAGCTGTTCATGGATCACAAATACAGAACTCAGTTCCTGAGGACGGCTGCAATGAGACAACCCACCATGTACTCCTACATGGCCTCTCACCGCTACCTTTACCAAATCGTATTCACACACTTAGCTCACACACAGTAGGACATGTTCACACACCTCTGATTCATCCCCGATGAATCAGACCTGACTCAACTCTAAGAAGTAGCAGGCATGACGAACAAACATGAATGAGTAGGCACATCAGGGCTCAAACAACTCCTACTCATGCTAGTGGGTTTCATCTATTTACTGTGGCAATGACAGGTCATGCAAAGGATAAAGGGGTTCAGCTACCGCAGCAAGTAACAAATATGTCGTTGTTGTCCTAATGCAGTAAAAGAGAGCAGGAGCGAGAGAGTGGGATTGTATCGGAATGAACAAGGGGGTTTTGCTTGCCTGGCACTTCTGAAGATAACATTGAGTCTTCATCAGTGTCAACGATCACATCATCGGTATCGCGTCTATCGAGAGGGGACAAATACCGGCAACACAGAAAACACAATCAATGCAATGCACAATATGATGCATGATCATGACATGGCAAAATGAATGTGTTTTGAGCTAATGCAACTAGCAACAGATTAAATGAAGTTGGTTTGAATACAAGATTCAAATTCAAACTCCATATGTGATTATTCAAATGCCATTTATTTGTTTTGTCCAAAACAGAGGACAAACATTGTTCAAACATGCATGAAAATGGTACGGATGGATTCCTTGAATTTTTCTGATAATTTTTCATATATAAATTATTTAATTTGGAGTTACGGTTAATTTTCTATGATTTTTAGAAGTTTTAGGCATTTTCTGGAATTATAAATCATTTCCTAATTTATTTAATTCCAGAAATACTTTACTGCGTCAGCATGATGTCGACATGACGTCAGCAAGTCAACAGGGCCGCCCAGAGTCAAACCTGACGTGTGGGACCCACACGTCAGTGACAGGGGGTTAACAGGGGTTTATTTAGTTTAATTAAAAGGTT